>NC_135556.1:19586141-19646141 GCF_964340395.1 Glandiceps talaboti | reverse complement strand
TACACAACTAAGTACAAGATGGGAGAAAGAGGATTTTACAAAACCCTACATCATTCTCGCAAACCAGCACTGATATTTCTGTCACGACACTGCAACATATTAAGACCTCTTGAACAGTGCCTACATATGAATATATGTGCTTAATGAGTGCCCGTAATGTGGATTATCTGTACTTGTCATCATCAAACCAAGGGGGAATTCTTTCATGGATTTTACCGAGGTTGATCTCAAGCTTCAATGTCAAATTTTATTTGTGTATTACGGAGGCTTTGAAATACATGTAACTAGGCATAATTTGTGTGCGTCTGCTGCAATTCATTATGTGATTTGTTTTCATTAGGACAATGACCTTTCTTTGAGGTCAAAATACTTAATTACAGCTTTGTCTGAGTGTTCTCATTTTTGTCAGCTAATGTCAAGCTGTGTCCATACTTTGAATTTTCAACTAAACTTTGGTAATATTGAAAGACTCTACCTATAGTTCACTCTGTGTGTTTGATGTCAGTGACTTTGATATGGATAGGATAGGAATCACAGATCCTGAGGCTAATCAGCTATTGGTGGTTACTGGCAGAGTTAATAGTCAATAATTTGTATATTTAACACAGGTAAATCTAAAATATGGCAAGGAACCCCAGGTGGTAAATCATACACATGCCAGGGAATCCCAGGTGGTAAATCTTATATATGGATGGGAACCCAGGTGGTAAACCTCATGCAGGGAATGCTATACTTGGCACACAAACCAAGGTTGTAATAATTATACATGATAGGCAACCCCAGATGGTAACTCTTGCGAATGCCAGGGAATCCCAGGTGGTAAACACATCCCAGGTGGTAAAATTATACATGGCAGGTAACCCCTGTAAATCCTCAGTACAAATGACATGAAACCCAGTTAGTAAATCTTACTTAGCATGTAAACCCAGGTGCTAACTGTTACACATGACTGGAAACCCAGGTGGTAGAGCGTACATATGGCAGGGAACACCAGATGTTAAATCTTTGGCAGTAAACCCATGCAACTAAATCTTATTCATAGAATATAGACCCAGGTGGTACAAATCTTTTACCTGGCAAAGAATCCCAGGTGGTAAATTCTATACATGCTGAGGAAACCAGGTTGTAAATTTTACACATGGCAGGGAACCCAGGTAAATCTTATATATGGCAGGAAACCACAGGTGGTAAATCTTGCACATGGCAGGGAACCCAGGTAAATCTTATACATGGCAGGTATTACCCAGGTGATAAATCTTATACATGACAGGGAACCACAATTTTAGTGAATTCAAACATTATCATTATGTTAAAATTATACCTTAGTTTTACAAGGAATCCTTCTTGCCTGGCATGAGTGTAGTGGAGATGTTACTTTTCATAAGTGACGTAAAAACTGTACTAGTTGTAACAACAGGAGTATCATTTTTCAGACAACCACAATGTGGTCACTGAAGATTGTTGAAATCCCAATAATTAGACATTGTACATGCTAACCAGTGGTCCATTTTATCCATAAGCAGTACAGAAACAGGATGAAATCCCAGGTTGAAATCATAATTGCCGTTGAGTCACTGATTTTTGGGTGTGGATCGCAAAATCAATTTGGTTTGATTTATCATGTATACAGCTACAAAAAATGGTTCACGGTGTACGATATTACAAGTAAATTATTGTACCTAACATAACATTTTCATATAATCAGTGCAGTTGCAGCTAGTACACCTTATAAGTAACCCCCCCCCCCCCCAAAAAAAAAAAAAAACGTACCAACCTAAAACTTTTCCTTTACAGAGTAGTCTATAAATTTGACAAACTTCATAAAGTATATTAGAATGGAGATCCAAAAAGCTATTACTACTACAGTATGTTATGGTCCATGTACAATGTGCAACCTGTGCCCCTGTTTCAGGCCCCATTTTGATGTACTGTCAAAGAAGGCCTACAATGGGGCAGTTACATAAAACGTTTTACTGTTGTGTCATGTATTGTCTCCTTCCTAGCATCTGCACAAAGTCATTAGTGACAATTGAACCAAGCAAGTGATCATTTTTTTAAATTCCATTTGAAAATGAGTTATTATTTTTGTAGAGTGATGAAACTTCTGAATGAATGAATGAGTGAATTCAGTGCAGGACAGTCAGTTTTGATAACTTTCATTTTTTATTTCAAATTTGTGAACTTCTTACTACTGTTTCGATTTTTCATGGTAACTGTAAGATGACAACATTATATTTATAACCCACTGGCCTCTTTATGACACCATCCAAAACATACTACTTATGCAGAGTGAGAACGTTTAAAATATCAGTCAAGATTTACACCGCCATACAGTTTTAATTCTCTGTTTTACAATTCTCTGTTCTATGCAATTTTCATAAACTCTTTTCAGTGTATTTCTGTTTGAGTTACGTCATTTTCATAGTAATATGTTTTTTTTTTGTTAGGGTAATGCCAAACCATCACTTGTAGCATTTTGCCAAAATGTCATACCTATCTCATATGAAGTGATGAACTTTATTTCAATTTCATGGGAAAATATAATTATCTTCTCAGATCATGCAATTTAATGTACTTCTCGACAGTAAAAGACTTTCAAATCTAAGTGCCTGCTGATGATAGCCAAATTTCATTGTTCTGTGTCAAAATGATAAAAACTGGCATTTCGTGTGACTAAGAGATAGGAGAGCACAACATTTTCTTGTGTCACTAAAAATTGTGTGCATCAGCGGCATGCCAAATTAGCTTATAGGGGCACACTGCTTTGAATACACCTGTACAACCATTCAAATGGAAGACATTTTGAGTAGTGTTCAGTGTATGACAGTTTTATCAGAACAGTTTATTATCTGAACAAATGTCTGACAACCCACTGTATTCAGATAAATAGCGTTCCACTGTACAATGAATGTCATCTCTGTATATAACTGTTAGTGACTTGTCTCAACAGGAACTGATGAATATTCATGGTAGAAATATCATCCCCATAAAAGCAGACAAAATAATTGATATTTCTCCAGGATGTGTCAAAGAGCAAATATATCGACTGTATTAATTCTATACCCCAGGTCATATAGAGGAAATCTGAAATGAAATGTCATTATGTACATGACTAGAATATCTGAGTGAGAGAATTTGATTACACGGATATCATGATGACCATTTCAACTCTGAAGTACAACATATATCGCATTGTTCTAGGCTGTTCTAGGCTGTTCGGAACTGATTGGTGATTTGAATTATTGTACCTTGTGAAATGCATGTTTTGCTTTCCAAAATTGCACCTACTGACAAGGAAACATACATTCTTGCAAGAATCTGAGCCTGATAATTTGTTGAATAGAATGTAATTTTTGTCATTCAGTGATTCAGTATAACTTTAAAAAACATGTTTTTTTCTGAAAAATTTCTTTGTTTTTTAAGTAGACAATGTCATGTACGAATCCAAAACTGCTAATTTGCATAACCATGCATATTTTTATTATAAATAGCCAGAGTCACTGATCAAAAAAATGATTCATTTATAGGAACCGAATTGATAAAGAGTAGAAAATGCCTGCAGATGAATGTATATTATTAATGAAATGGATATAGCAGACAGCAGCAGTTACAGTCAAAAATTGTTTATCCCTTGAAGGCTTTCAATAGGATAAAGATGGCATTTATTATATGATAAACAGAGATGGATATATTCCCCTGTGGAATCAACAATGGCCTTAGGTTGTCATAATGAGTTATGAGAAAGTTGTTAATTTTATATTACATTGGTAATATTTTGATGACGTTTCATTTACAGTTTACAGATGGAGAAAGGAATGACCATATAAACATAGAGCATATGTTGCTTAAAACAAATTGTTTCCTAAAATGTATTTTAAAAAATCTCTGTTTGACAGTCAGTTCTGAGTATTGTGATACATATGTACATGTATGCCGGATGGCTTTTTTGTAGTTTCATACATGTAAGGGCAATTACCGTGCTTGTAGGTTGGAAAATTATCAATGATAAGTTTTAAAGCCACAATTATTCAAAGTTGCAGCAGTGGAAAATATGACTATACAGACTTTTCTCAACATCCAAATTAGCATTTGAGACTGTAATATAATATGCTATTTTGTTACTTAGATGTCTTTAACAGATTGCCCTGCATACATTACATGTCTGTTTTTCACTGTATTGTGATCTATAAATTATTTAGCAGTTATGACTATACCGTAGCAGCAGAGAGAAGGTATTAGCAACCAAAACAGCAGAGAAAAGGTAATTACTAAAGTAGCAACCAAAACTATGCCATAGCAACTACAGCATAAAGGTCATTTGCAACCAAAAGTATATCATAGCAACAACAGAATAAAGGTCATTAGCCTAAAGTACATTGTTTGCCATAGCAACCAAAGAACCATGGTCATTAGCCAGCATTCCATAGAAACTGCATAATAAAACTCATTATTAACCAAATCTATGCCATAGCAACTGTGTGACTTTGTTTTGGGCGAAATGAAGAGTGGAAGTTCTTAAAATGCATTCTATAATCATCGCATAGACCATAGCAACTACATTCATAAGTTATTGCTAAAAGATGATTACATATAATATGATGAAGTTATTTCAAATCCAACAGCATCTTCTTAGAATTTTGATTACACACTGTATAGAAATGGTGCCAGGACAGTCCTAATTCTAGGTCTCAAAAAATAGGTTTCTCATACTGTCTTTTTCAAAGATCTTTAAATAGAAATGTATATAGAACTACATTTGTAATGTACACTGTGTGTGTGCACTATTCTCATGCACTGACATGGGGTATATGTGTACGCAATGCATGCAAAAAATGGAAACACTGTAGCACAAGATATAATAATTACACTGAAAAGTATGATAATGGTTTGTTATCTTAATGATATTGCATATTAATTTTCATGGAACATTAAGTTTGACCAGGGGCTAGTGAACAAATTCATCACTACTCAAAAACTAATGGGAAAAAACTCAAAAATAAATTTCAGGAACTGAGACATACTGGACAGCAACAAAAGCATTTCGAATGAAATTAGCCTCACTCTTGTTGTCTTTAAGTACAGTTGACTATTGTACTACAAAGCCATTGGCACTATTTTGGTAATAATGAATATTGATAACTGCATCATCCAAACAGCAGGCAGACATCGAGTTTAGGAGCCAGACACAAGTGTGGTTTAATCTACAGAGATATTGATATTTAATGTGCAGTGGGAGTTCTCGAAAACATCTACAGGCCATGTTGGAGAGCAACTATTCATATATTTAGTGTACCTGATGGATGGCATAGCCAGAGACCAAACATGCCAGTGTAAATCTACTGCAATATTTCATCTGGCAGATGGTTCGGTAGGGATTAGCTGTAAACCAGTATAGTTTCCACATCAATCTTGTGTCTCAGATATTGCTATAAATTGTATTTATGATAAATAATTGTATATGTTTGTCAACTCGTCCTTTTATCTTTTTTGATAAATAGCATTTAGGAACAGTATTCATTATGATATATACCTCGAGGTAGAACTGATTTTAATTTGGGTGAAGTCCTTCGCATATTAAGTAGCCTTATTACCATATTTTTATATTTCAATCCTTAAATGAAGTGAAATTTGCCTTTGGACATAGTGCTTTGGTTAAACAGTATGTGATGAATTTTGGGTTGAAATGTATGTATACTAATTAGATTAATTGGCATATTATTTACGTTTTTTCATTTGTATCTCAAGAAGAATTAGCTTTATTTTAATTAATGACAGGAAACGCATTACAGGGACACATATCAAAAAAAGAACAAGATACGGGTAATAACAAATGTCCCAGTATATATATGAGTCATGATTTGTGATGTACAAAAATGTATACCGGTGTGGTACACGCTGTGACACATGCAGTAAAATAGAATGACGTAATCATACAAGACAGTGGTTTGGAAGTTCGTCTTAGTGAATACATCATCCTAACGTGTTTGAATTTGACTCCATTTGGTTTCCAAATTGTGATATCATTAAAATCAGAATCAGTGTTATGGCATCGTCAGAAGACTAATAGATATGAAAGTCAACTGCATTACAAATGTACATAACAAAATTACGTCAACATGCAAATTGTGGTGACCATTGGGTATGGCATATGCTAACGTCACCATGAACAATGCTATACAATAAATATATAGTACACTGTTGCTCAGAAAGTTGATAGTGTGATATGTAAATATTGAAGTTGACATGGCATTTTAACACAACACAACCCCCCCCCCCCCCCCCCCATTTTCCAAGAGAGCTTTCAATGGACTGTCCATCCATATGTCTGTAATACATCATTTCCCTGATATGCAATGGCCAATTTCATTCAAACTGGGCACAAAGGTGACATGTGATATCATATGGACATATGCACATCACTTTGTTTCATGTCATGCAAATATGACTGAATTGTGGCCTTGACTTTCAGGGCTAATTTCCCAAAATGAAACCATTTCCTGCATATTGTGCTATTTGTACACACTTTGTGGTATTTTAAGTGTAATGAACTTCTTTCAGATCTTGTAAAGGTGATACAATTAACACTTAGGGTCATACACACACATACATCATGTTGCTGCTCACATCACTTCTTACTGAATGGTGGCCATATTTGGTATAGAATATCAAGAACAAACAAGCAAATTTGTCCCTTCATTATCAAATATGACCTCTGTAAGGGTCTTTATATTTGACCTTGACCTTGACCTTCTTTGTCAAAAGTTAACAAAAGTTTGATTTCATCATTTATCCATACCAAAGTAAAGTGGTTGAGAACTATGTTTTTTTTTTTTATTTTTTTTTTTATTTTTTTTTATTTATTTATTTTTAATGAGGGCAAAAATAGTTGACGAAACAACTAATCGAGTTTTGTCCTCAGTGGCCATGTTGTCTACAAAGACTTGCTATTGTAATAATTTATGGATATATTGTATACATACATGTATGTGTAGTTTGCGTAAAAAGTGTATGCCTAGAGCTTAGATGAAATTGTGCCTAGAGCTGATATGCAGTTAAATGATAAATTTAATAAACTCCCTTGCTCCTAGATTGACCATTGATTGAAGATAGTATATGTATATTTTGCATATCTAGCCTGTCTACCTCATGAACTGTGTGATTTTACTTCACTTCTCCCTAACCACTTGTGATGTATCAGCATCGAGTCATTAGGTCAGCCATGTCCCAGTGGCCACTATCATGGTTGTAGACATTTACATGATATTAGCTCGACTGTGAATTATATCGATGTTAGCTCCAATGTCCATCTGAGTAATTAGTGTACATTTACGTAATGACTTCGTTTGAATATAGTCAGGTAATGTGACAGCGTTATCACTCCCCATTGCAACCAATTAGTTTGAGTGTGTATTTTCAAACCACATTGGCTGTTGGTGAGAAGAAGCAAAGCAAAATCACAGATCGTGATGTAGACAGATTGATGTATATCTAGTCGATGATGCACATCTGTCTTGTCTCGTTCCTCTCCATTTACCTTCATTATTGTGCTGTGCTGTATTTATTATGTCGAGATGAATTATATTTGTAACGGATGGATAACCGAGCAAGAGCTTTAAAATAAAGCCAAATATGAATATGAAAGTTAACCATAAAATATCGCCTGAAGTTCATGACAAATTATAGATTTTCATATTTGAATATTGTTTTGGATCAATTCTTACTGGATCTGGGAATGAAATGACATTTTCATGATAATGTACAATGTAGGTTGCGAGCATCATGTTCATCAGATGATTGGATCTGTGAATTCAGCTGTATAAGGACACATGATACGTTTAGTCATTTCTATTTTTTGGCAAGGTGCCAAATTTTAGAAGTGAAAAAAACAAATAAACAAAAGTAGAGTTAAGGTTCATGCAACAGGAAGCTGACATTATTTTATGTTTTGGGTTGAAATCATATATGTGACCTGAATGATAACAAGAGGCATACTGTATGTTGCCAACAAGTTGCTGTAACTCTGCTAAACTGTTGATCCTTACAAAAAACTGTCAAAACTGTTGGTCCTTACAAAAATCTGTTGGTCTTGGACCAACGTCGCACACAGTGTATATTAATATAAGATTGTACCTGTTTGAGTAGGCTACTGATTTCCTGTTTTGACTCTTCTGTTTCATCATGTACTTTTGAATACGTTACCTTTGCATTTACTGGTTGAGAGACACATCAAAGGGACAATTTTCAAGTTTGTTGCATGGTATTTAGAATCACCTTGAAGTGTCAAGTCCATGTAAAAGATAATGACTGTGGTAGGATTAGATTTAAAACTTGGCTAGAATTACAAATTGGCCTGTTAGCATTGCATTAAATAATTGTGTTATTGTCAAATTTGGCAATGCATGCTGACCTTAAAACCTAGCTAGAAATACACATTGGCCTCTATCATTTTTGTATTGAATAGTGTTCATTTCAAATTTGGCAATGCATGCCAACCTTAAAATCTAGTTAGAAATACACATTGGCCTCTATCATTTTTGTATCAAATTGTGTTCATGTCAAATTTGGCAATCCATGCCAACCTTAAAATCTAGCTGGAAATACACATTGGCCTGTAGCATTTTTGTATTGAATAGTGTTCGTGTCAAATTTGGCATTTCTAAAGATCAGATAATAAATGTTTTATATTTACATTGGATGCATGATGTAGTGTAGAAGTACCGCCATCATTCTTCCTTCCTAGTGACAATTCCAATCAAGCAAAGTAGCTTTTAATTTGCATTTACAAATACAGTACAATGTACATGTATTCTCTTTCTTGATATGATTTGAATTATTCATGCATTGAACACAATATCAGGTGTCCTTATGAATATGTATATTAATTTATATGATTGGCCTTGTATAGTAACATAAATATTGTGTTTAGGGTGTTTAATATAGTATGCACATCACTTTATTTTGTGATCTTGATCAATATGACAGAACAACAGACATAGTAGTCCTTTTTTTGATCAGAATTTTAATACATAGACTTGATTCAAGTGTCTACACCTATATAAAAGAGGTAAACTTTTCTTTTATGGAGGTGACCTTTGACTTTATATTCAAGGTCAAATACAAGTTTTCACAAGGAAGTGGAAGTCTGCACGTACAGATACCGATATGTTTACAGAGTTAAGCTTTCAAGTCACCTTTGACATTGACCTTCTATTTCAAGGTCAAATACCAAATTGCTGAATAACATTGAAAGTTTCAGACATATGACGTAGTATGAAATATCATTCAAGTGTCTACATTCACATCAATTGTTAGAGATACACTGCTGTTTCAGTTTTGTTCACAGGGTCATCATCCTAATTATAAACACCAGTAATATCAGAGTATGATTTCTTGTGAGACACTAACTGAACAAGGCCTTGACTGTCATTTATGTATGTCAAGGTAAATTAGCATTTTGCTCCATAACTTCTGTGACTATGACTATATTGACTACATGTATACAACAACTTCAGTTGTATAATATAACTTTTGAAGTTTTGCACATGTAGACACCGTACAATTGATACACCACTGAGTTTTCTGTTCAGAAAGTATACCTTTTGACCATGACCACAGATCTTAGAATCAGATATTAAACGAAGGTGTTCGTAATTTGAAAGTCTTTGCATTTAGACGTGATTTAAGCGTCAACACCGATATTATCAGAGGAAAGCTGTAAGACTGACCTTGTCTCATATATGTCACTGACACTGTCTTGCACTATACATGTATATATGCTGATATCCATTTTGTCATGTAATGGGGTCAATTAAGTTAACATCACTTTTAAGAGTGAGAGGAGATATTGAACATTATGTACATGTACATGTATAATGTTAAGAACTTACAGTACATGTATGTAGTTAACCAGCTAATTTTAGGACTATATTTTAGACAAGTAACATTGCATAATTAGTCTTTGAGGGGACGCTCTTGGAACATACAATGTCTGCATGTACATTACTGGACAAGAAGCTAGTCATGACCATACTGATTCCTATCTGTATGGTGAATCTCACCAAGGAATTGAGTGAAAAAACACTGCTTAAGTATGACTTGCAAGATAATAAAACCATTGAGTTAGGCCGAACTTTCAAGTTAATGAAACGATAGGTGTGTGACTCTCAAAATAATGAACTATTGAGGAAGTTAGGTGTGTGACTCCCAAGATAATGAAACCATTGAATTCTCCAGGTAAACTCCCAGATATCATCTTCAGATGTTTTGAATGACTGTTATTGAGTAATTTGTTTAAGCTTACATGTACCCATACATTTTATTGTTTATATGTTTGAAATGTAACCTTCTCCATTTTTACCTTCCATGGGGAGAGTTATGTTATGCTTTTGTCTGTCTACATGTCTGTTTGTCTGTGTTTGTCGGTCTGTCAGCTGACACAATTTCTCAAAAACTAAAACATAAATTCTATGCACATCCCTTGCCTTATAGTTATGGCAAAAAGTGATTAGGCTTTGGTAAACATTGGTGCATTTGCATAATTAATAATTTTTGGTAATTAGGCTATATCTTAAGAATGCAAGTGCCAAATTCCATGTTATTTGGTATACATACATGTATTGATGATAACAAACCCCACATGTCCCATAAAACATTTAGTTTTAATGAAGCAATTTCTTAATGATTGAGTATCGGTAATTAAGCTATAATTTCAAGCATCAAGTTTCATAATTCTTTTTATGTACATCAACAGTAGCAATATCCTGTTTAGGTTAATGGTGTAGTTTTCTGTAGTAACTTAGTTATTTGCATAATTAATGTTTTTGGTATCTTAAGAATACACACTTCAAAGTTCATATAATTTGTTATATACATTTATGATGACAAAATGCCCATGTCCTATAAAACTCTTTGATGTAGCTTTTAAATTATAATGGGTCATTTGCATTATGATTGATTTTTGGTAATTAGGCAATATCTTAAACCAGCACTGGCTGCAATTACTTCATCAAGCAACCAAAATATATATGAATTTTCTATATAAAACTTGTTCAGTTACTATAAGTGCACATTGTACCTGTTGATTGGGGGTATTTTATTTGTAGGTAGTGTAGTGACAGGTTTAAATCTTAAGTGAACACTTGGTTTTGAATCTGTCGCTATGTAGTTTGACATGCCTCGATCCCTATATACACGTATGGTAGTATTCATTAAAACATTCAATTTCGAAGCACAAGCTAGGTTGTAAACTTTTAGTCACAGCAGCAGTCATCACATATTTCACAGCATGCCTCATAAATAATCACATTTGGTGTGCTCATTCATTGTGTTTTGGTCAATGGAGATCGGCACTGATTTTATGGTCCATACCATAAAATAAAAATTCATTACATTTTCTTACCATATTCCTAGTAAACTGTGTATAGTGCACTGAGCTCTAAGGATGCAGGCTTCAAATTTCATATAATTCTCACTACCTGCAATACAATACTACACATCACTGTGGAGTCAAATGGAACGAGGTCGCGCGACAACGCGTTCTAATGTCGACAACTACACTTCCGGTCGGCTATGCTAATACACAGGAATGTTTCTTTCCCATTTTCAGTTCTAGACATCTCTTGTAATTTTGCTCTGGAAAGATACTGTACATATTTAAATTTCCCACCTCCATAATTATATGAGCTTAAAACTTGCGTTTATCTTATTTGTTACAATTTAAACTGTTTGGAAGAAACATTCACGTGTATTGACATAGGCGACCAGAAGTGCAGGTGTCGACAAATGCAAGCGCGGTCGCGAGACTGCGTTCCATTTGACTCCTTAGCGATGCATAGAATTGTATTGCAGATAGCGAGAATTTGGTACACACATTGATACCTACATCAATACACAACAGATGAGTTTGATACAATGTATGTAGTAGATGATGTAGTTTTGAATTTTTAATGAGTCTTTTGCATAATTAATGATTTTTGCTAATAGCATACCTTTATGTATGCTTCAAATATCATAATGATTTTGTGTGTACATTGACGATGACAAAACACACAACATGTCTGTATCCTTTCAATGCATGTTTCAAATTTGGTATACATTATTGTATACATTGATGGCAAATTTAATCCCCTTTCTCTCAAGGGGGTATTGTTTGTAAACATGGAATCACTAGTTGGGAGAATGGATTTACAGAACCCCAACAATCACTGCCGTAAACCACAGCCTCTTTTATGGCACCATCAAAGACACACCTTCTAGATATTTCACAGTGTCACAGAAGAAATTTCAGCTCTGGTTTGCGAGAATGTAATCACATGGCTTCCTTTTGTATTTATAGAAAGCATTCAGTTTACATCTAATCTGATTAACATTATTTTATTGTTTCACAGTATTCCAGTTGCAAATGATAAGTGAGAATGTTTAGACACCCATCCATATACATAATCATTTTGACAGTATAAAATGTAGCTTTAGTTTACTCAGTACGCTGGAATAAATCTTATCTGACTGTTTTCACATTAAAATACGAACATGAAGATGTGCTGCCAATGTATTAAGTTCTATTTTTAGGTCTTTATTCCTAATTGAGGTGACCTTCTTTTAATCCAATTAAATAGATGATGGCCAAGATTAGTTGATACAATATTGATCTTCCCAGGGCCAGAGTATAAATCAATACATAACATCATAGCCATGATACGTATGATATATAAAATGCAAGTGTATATTATGTTAGTCGATGCTATACAGTGAGTACAAATTATTGAAAAGTTATCAGAGAAGTGCTAATTTGAGAAGGAAACGTGCATTTTGATTTCAATGTTAACATCTTAACATTCACTATAAGGTGATTAACGTTGCTTTCTTTAACATATTATATTTAGAAATATTAATTCATTTTAGACATTGAAATTATATCTGATTTTCAACTTTGATTAGAAAGTCACTACTAAAATGAAATTGTTTAAAAACAGTTTATTTGTATATTCATTTATCCCTGACAAAGAGTTAGATTTAGCGATAACCCTGTAAAATTTGTCTGAGATATGTTCAAAACATGAGAACATGCAAATTACAAGCTCATGAATTTTGCTGTTGCTACTCTCATAAAATGACTATTGCCAATTTTGCTCTATATTGTAGTATGCTCATAAAAAATTAGTGTCCCAAAATGTCCATGCAAATGACTTTTTAGTACATGTACGAATGTAAGAGTCAAATATTATGTGTGTGTGTCTGTGTGTCTGTGTGTCTGTGTCTGTGTCTGTGTCTGTGTCTGTGTCTGTGTCTGTGTCTGTGTCTGTGTTAAAAGCCCATGTACTGATTGCAGATGAACAATAACCAAATTAGGTTTTAAAGTATAATAAACAACTTAAAGAAAAATTGTCCTCGGACTTATTTCCCTTTATTACAGCTTTATTATGTATGTATGTACACACACACACACACACACACACACACACACACACACACACACACACACACACACACACACACACACACACACATACATACATTTGTTCAGCCATTTAGGGTTTTTAGTAAGGGTTTATGGCAAAACCTCTTGTGATGATAACACATATACCCCAATAATCTCTTTTTCTTGAAGCTCTATGAAGTGTGGCTAGTAACAAAACCACGCAACTATTGAAATTATATAATTTTGGGTCAGAAATCTTTAACACTAAAATTATTACTGACTAAGAATATTTGTAAATTTGTTAGAATGTGTCGATGAAAACTTGCTGATGACATAATGATCATGTCGTGCAAATTAGATTCAATGACTACATGGACCTTCTAGTTAATCTTGATGTTTCCGGGGATGTCCAAATCATACATCAGTAAAGATGAACTATATCATGTAATCAGTGAGTCCATTTTGTAGTAAAAAATTGTTGTGCTGTTGTCCTTCCAGTTACAATACCATTGACATTAGAGAGGATTAGATGCGCTTATTTACGTGTGTTCTATATGTGTAGCGTCATAGTCACGTGATTCGAAGCAAGTCAGGCGTTCTGTATCAGACGATGCTACGTCAAAATGGTGGTCTACACAGAACTGTAAATATGTGTTTTCGTCATTTTTCTTGTATTAAATGTTGTATTTTTTATATGAATGTTCGGAAGCATAACTTTAAACTAATTGTTCAGTTTTTGGTTTGGGTAGTTACAGGAAAAATGGCAAAAATACGGACAATTTAGAAAACAAAGTCATGTGTCTGGCCTTCTGGTCAGAAGATGTCAACGCACGCATTCACATTCCAATGTTTTTCACGTTTGTTTTCAGAATGCATAGCTAAAACATCTTTGTACGCGTTATGACGTGTACGCCTGCATGGTAATGCTCCCGTAGGCGTACGCATTCTAACATGTATCTAAACCTCTCTGCTATCTATGACTTTAAGCCTGAAGTCTTAAAATGTATGTGCAAAAGCGCAAGAACCATACATTTTTGTACATGTAAGAGGAACTGTAGAGAGGTGTCTACTCCAATATTATTAGATATGACCTTCTGTTAGCGTTTCAATATTTGACCTCGAGGATGACTGTCTGGGTCAAAATTTGAACGAAAAAATAGTATTCCTTTCTTTAACATCACAGAAATTAAATCAGAAGGGGGGGGGGGGTCTGTGTCTTCAACAAAGACTTGTATTCCTCAAACCATGAATACCTTGGGAGTTTTTACAGCTGCCATTGTTGTGTATGCACTTTCATACATTTACCGTAATCCTGTCTTTGACAGTTTTATATCGATCGGTACAAAAACTGAGATAGCAAGATACGTAATTGTTGTAGCAACTTAGTATAAAGCAGTGAAATGACATTAGCTGTGCAACACACAATGTTTGAAGCATGCAGTGCAAATTACATGTTGCACTCAAGGTCAGCATGATGCATGTGCAAATTAATTTGAACGATTGATTTGTGCTGCGCATACAAAAAAATCATTTCTATTTAATACACGTACATTTCACTGATACGTTCAATTTTATGAAAATTAATGCCCATTTTCTTCTTTTTCAGTCCTATAGAGTGTTCTATCAATAAACTATTTACGTACAATGAGCCAGTCTTCAAAGCATTTGAATTCAGACTAGTCATTTGTATGCAGTACACATACGCAGGTCTACAAATTTAGAGATCAGCTCTAACACTACTCAGTAGTCCGATGGCATTTTCATCTTGTGTTACTCATTGTATAAAATAATATTTCTGCTTGTGAAACTCATGAAATAATTGTTTTTGCAAAAAACTAATCAGTCAAATCCAGTCACATATTATGCAAATTAGTCATTTGATATTCGTTTGAGACATATTATGCAAATTAGTCATTTGATATTCGTTTGAGACAGATACAATATGCAAAGCAATTGAAATAATCAATTCATTTTGTAGTTTGGGTAAGCTATGGTGATCAGTCTCTACCTGAATAAATAACGCTATTTGTAAAATGTGAAGAAAATTTGTGGCCTCTTAAAATCACATGAAATACACTTGTAATTGTTCCTGTAAAATGTTATCATACAATATTCAAATTAGTTCGATAATTCTCCAATGTGTATTCCAAAGGTAGGAACGCATAACAGAAAAATTAATTTTTCTTCTTGCAGTTTCCAAGAAACCTAATAATGACACATGACTTAAAATGTGACTCGGAATTGTAATAATTGCCTTGACGTACAAAATGTACATTGAGAGATGATTCTGAAGTGGACTTCAATCTGTGAGGATTTAAATTGACATTAGAAACTGTCATCCTCAGCTGGCAGACTAACAGACACCTTTAATGTATTCTTATTGATATAACCGATCAATAGTCATCTTATTACCCACAGTTCTTGACAACTTGACTGTCTCTATTCCTAAGAAATTAATTATTGATGATAATGATGGTGATGATGATGATGATGATGACAAAAAGAAGAGCGTAAAGTATTTTATATAAAAGCACTCTGTGAAATCTTATCAAATTTCTGAAATATTAAATCATAGAGAAAAGCAAATGTCATCCTGACCAAATAAAAAGAAATCAAAAAATAATCAAATTGTCAGAGAGAAAAATCTTTTTTCCTCAGGTGAAGTATATATATATGTATGTAGTCGTGTAAAAGATGGTCATATCTATTTGTAAATCTTTCGGGTTTCTTCACCATGCTTGCTTATTTCTGACTTTACCATCACGTCTACTTCATTTTCTGCTTGTTTGCATGCCTTGTGGCATATTGTGTTATTTTGTAATTCACTGGTTCATACTCATCATAGCAATGGTATTCTATGCCCCAATCTTGTCTGTTTTGATTCTGTACTCATATATATAATTGTCACAAATACATGTAGAAGAGGTGAGGTTGTCTAGCTGACATCACCACAGAGGAGGTGAGGTTGTAGAGCTGGTACTGTAATAATTGACATCACCACAGAGGAGGTGAGGTTGTAGAGCTGGTACTGACTGACATCACCACAGAGGAGGTGAGGTTGTGAAGCTGGTACTGTAATAATTGACATCACCACAGAGGAGGTGAGGTTGTTGAGCTGGTACTGTTAAAATTGACATCACCACAGAGGAGGTGAGGTTGTGAAGCTGGTACTGTAATAATTGACATCACCACAGAGGAGGTGAGGTTGTTGAGCTGGTACTGACTGACATCACCACAGAGGAGGTGAGGTTGTGAAGCTGGTACTGTTAAAATTGACATCACCACAGAGGAGGTGAGGCTGTTGAGCTGGTACTGACTGACATCACCACATAGGAGGTGAGGTTGTTGAGCTGGTACTGTTAAAATTGACATCACCACAGAGGAGGTGAGGTTGTGAAGCTGGTACTGTAATAATTGACATCACCACAGAGGTGATGAGGTTGTGAAGCTGGTACTGACTGACATCACCACAGAGGAGGTGAGGTTGTGAAGCTGGTACTGACTGACATCATCACAGAGGAGGTGGGGTTGTGGAGCTGGTACTGTAATAATTGACATCACCACAGAGGAGGTGAGGTTGTGGAGCTGGTACTGACTGACATCACCACAGAGGAGGTGAGGTTGTGGAGCTGGTACTGACTGACATCACCACAGAGGAGGTGGGGTTGTGAAGCTGGTACTGTAATAATTGACATCACCACAGAGGAGGTGAGGTTGTGGAGCTGGTACTGACTGACATCACAGAGGAGGTGAGGTTGTGGAGCTGGTACTGACTGACATCACAGAGGAGGTGAGGTTGTGAAGCTGGTACTGTAATAATTGACATCACCTGTACGTCTGAGCTTCCACTTTACCTCTGAAAGATTGGATAGAAAGTCACTCTTTTGGATGTAACTTGAAAACCACTCATCAGATGGCTTCCATTTAGACATTTTTCATCTATACACCCAAAGAAATGCCTCCACCAAATCTCAAGGCAATCAGTCAGGTGGTTTTTGATTTTAAGTCATTCACACACACACACACACACACACACACACATTTTGTGATACCTATAGCTCTACTCAACTTCTTTACTGTTCAGTTAATATTATCAAAATCCAAGATACCTTAATTTGTTTCATAATTTTATGTAACTTTAGTACATAAATGAAATATATGCAATTCAGTGTTCACTGGACCCCGTTAATCATTGAGTATACTGAAATGAAATCTATGCAATGCAGTGTTCACTGGACCCTAGAAGTCAAGATATCCAATCAGACAATTGAGTGATCATTTGAGCCTAGTGATCAGTGAATGTAAGTCAATGTAATGTATGTAATTCAGTGTTTACTGTACCCCAGCAATCAGTGAATCCAGTCTGACAATTCAGTGGTCATTTGACTCAGGTAATCAGTATATCTAATTCAATGTAATGTATGCAATTCAGTGTCCACTAGACCCCAGCAATCAGAGATTATGAAATCTACACAATTCATTGTTCACTAGACTTCATCAATCATAGTGAATCTAATTAAATGAAATGGGACAGTGATTTTAACGAGTTGTTGGGCATTGACTCAATGAACAAATTTGCAAAAGCAGTATTGAAATAAAATCTGTCCGTGTTAAAGAAAAGGTTATGGTAATATGTAAAAATTTATGTGGTATGTGTGAAAATATGACATAATAACCAAGCAATACAATAAGTTAAAATATGAATATATCTATGTAGATGCATCATAATGACATACATACAAGTATAAAGGCATTGACGTGATCAGGTAGAACTGTTTACACTGTTTTGAAAGTTATGTGTACACTAGCAACAACTATGGTTAAAGTGTCAAAGAATGGTTTGTATGTATTTATATTTGTAATAAAATTTGGACTAAAATTGATTATTATTTCGAGTCATTCTTAAAAAATAACTGTTTTTTTTGGGTCTTTAAATGACAGTCCTAAATAATCATGTTGGGTTGTTGAGAAATTCTGATGTACAATTCAACAATCCATCCACGTGGCAGCCCAGTTTACATTTACAATTTGGAGTGAAAACTCCGTTCATTGATTCATAGCTCACATTTTGTCATAAAAATAATGTTGTTCCACCAAATTTTTAATCAAAACCTTGCATTTAGGACAAATTACATTTGATTTTTTGTACCCAACTGTTGATGATCAATGTAGATACTTAATATTTCTATATTCTAAAAGATACTCGCCATCCATCATAATGTTTGTAGAGCCAAAATGATCTATTTATGCATAATGACTTTGTATTTGTTCAACCTATTCATGTGTTTTCCATTCTGTTAGTTTAGTGCTTTAAATCAAGTGTCCTAACACATCAGTGCAGTCTGTACCTGTGACAGCAGCAGTGTGTACATACTTACTTCACTTGACTGTCAAGTACTACTGTATCAATGTACCATAAGCCACAGTAGTTGTAACTTTGACACATTTTTAGACCGGGATTATCTGAAAATGTATGAGCAAAATCAGAAATATCCCATTGAGTTGAGGAAATGTAAGAACCTATGTAAATATGCAAATAAACTATGTACACAGAACAGTGATGTGCATTCATCTGTTGACAAAACTGAATTGAAAGAAGAAGAAATATCTTTTGAATATAGTAGAAAGACAGATCTTCGAGTATAATATGGAACGGCTGTACATTGTACCTTACACTGAAGGTGTTGATTAATTTGATTGGGCAGTTTCTCACACAGAATTTACTTGACTTGTATAGTTTATTTGATTGGACGGTTTCTACACTGGTTGTACATTTGATTTGATTGGATAGTTTCTTAAACTGGTTGTACAGTCAGATAATTTGATTTGACATTTTTTCACACTGACTATACATAATTATATAGTTTATATGACAGTTTCTCACATGAAGTACACTGTTAATTATGTTGGACAGGGTGTGATTTGATATTTATTGTGCTGTACTTAATTTGGCTTAGTGGAATTGTAAGTCATTATTCAAAATCCAATAGGCCAACTGGTGACATTAAAGCAAGAACAAATTAAGGTGAATACTTGTCCTCAATTAGGATTCAGAGGCACCAAGGCAATTTTGAGAAGATACAGACTTGTCCTGTGAGATGACTAAAGGTGTTCAATCATTCAGGTGGTGTTTATCCTGTCCAGAAAGTTCAATAAATAACAGAGTAGCAAAATTCACCTGTACATCACCTGATATCAGACAACATGTAATGATGGCATTATGGGTCTCTGTTATGGCTGTCTTCCATCACAGGAATATATCCAGAGAAATTGTTGATCACAATTTTTAGACTTCAATGGGTACAGCCCAGAGGAGCCTAGAGGAATAACCCATAGTTTTCTGTCTATCCATCGTGGAGAGTCCTGCCAACAGATCAATTTCAACCAAACCTGGCAAGTCAGACAATATAAGGGAGTGCATGTACATGTACATCACTTAGATTTGAAACCTTGACAATCCAGACTGAAATGTAGTAATCACTTGCTGTGAAATTAGTATCTTAACCATAACTTGAAGAATTTGAATACATAGACAAAGACTACATTCAAGTGTCAACACCCATGTCATCAGAGGTAAGCTTTCTTTTAAATACACAACAGAGGTGTATAAAGGGCATGTGGGTAATCTTTGCAAATGCAGGAAATTCTAACTGCCATATGCAACATCATTACACAAGTCTGTTTCAAGTCAGACACTAGATTTGACCTTGACCTTCATCTTCAAGTTCATTAACAATCAAGAAAGTATACAAAATATATCCCACATCCAGGGGAAACTGCATCTTCTATCCATATTACTGTTACAGTTACAGTATTAGTTTTCATTTCAGTTTATGGGTCATTCAGTAGTAACCATCAATAAAGCTATACTGATCACTATAATGTGTACATGTACATCCTGTTTTATGGGTCAATCAGGAGTACCTATCCACGTAACTACGTGCTGATCACTATGTGCATATACATCCCACTTTATCGCATCACAATTTAAAGAAGAGATTCCCTAGTCAATACTATGAACAAGGTTTTATGTCTGCCAAATAACGTTGTCCTCAAATCTGTTGGGGGCTTTTTAAAAGACAGATAGGTGTAGCGTAGTGTACAGGAAACAAACTGGGGGAAATTGCTTAGTGTAACTGATGGATTAAATGCCTCCAGCTATCTATGTGTGAAAGATAGCATGCATGTAGATGGTGCCAATTGATTCCTCCTACAGAATTGAAAGAGAAAAGGACACGTACAGTGAAGCATTACATAATTAGCAATGTCAGACTGACATACTTGAAATGCCTCATTAGAGCTGATGAAGAATGACTGACAGTGCAATGGAGACACACCTGTACATGTACATGTCATTATATTAGGATTTACTTTGTAACATGTGAAATGGCTTGCATGTATACCCAGTTCTAGTAACAGACACCTTGCTATTGGTTATGCATCTGCCCAGTGGTGGCAGTCCCAGACGAAGCAAGATTCACTAAAAAGGAAGTGTTTTTCATTGAAATATTCTGGGGAAAGGGGTATATTTGAAATTTTGCTAACAACCATGGGTATTCACCCATCCAGGGACTGCCACTGGTGAGTGCATCTGGGTGTGTGCTGAGCATTCTCATTATTTGTATGTCGTATGTCGGTACACTACATGTTCATGAGTTTGCATTATATTTAGTCCTATACACAATGTGTCTATGCTCTGTAGGCCATGTGATCACGATATTTATGTTCAAACTAGGCACAGCGAATTGTTACGACAAAAGAGTACATTTTGTATGTGAAAAAAAATGAGTGTTGTGTAAAGAAAAAGCTGCTGTTGCTGGAATAAAGAGCAGTGGGAGAAGTAGCCAAATGAGGACGTTTGTAACTGATTGGCAATCATGGTTGTGCATGACATGATCTGGTAATAGGAATCACAAAGTTTTCAAATTCAGGAAACGTGTTCAGATTGACCATCACCTTTTCGCAGTGATTGATGTCATCGGTTGCATCTAGATGTAAAAGAGAGGCCTTTCTTGACATTCCTGTCACAGTCATAAGATTAAAGTGAACTATGCAATATATATGTACATGTCATTCCAAGTATTGATGAAACAGTTCTTTTTTAGTAAGGACAAACTATGCAGTGTACATGTAGTGATTTCAAGTAAATGAAACAGTGGTAGTACACTTATTACTTGATTTAATTAAAAGCATAAACTACGGAGTGACTGTGTACATGTAATTGTTGCTGAGTAATGAAGAGATAGTCTGTAGTGAAGACAAACTATACAGTGTACATTTTTAGTCATGTATTAATGAAACAATAGTCGTAACAAATACGAATTACATGTAGTCATTGCAAGTAATGAAACTGCAGTCGGAGGTAAGCCCAAACTACACAATACACATGTATAATCGTTGTTGCGCGTAATAAACCAGTAATCTGCACTAAGGACAAATTATACAACATGCAATGTAGTAGTTACAAGTAATGAAACTGCAGTTTGAGGTAAGGTAGATGATAATATAACATATGGTAGTTGTACACATATACACAACTCGCCATTATATTGTGTCCAGATTACAATGTTCACTTTTACCATCCAATAATCTGTCAGAATATTCAAGAGGACTTGAAGTGAATTTCTGATTTTTCTGTAAGCTTCGCTTGAATGACTATTAGCCTACAAAAATCCAATCTTGACGCTTTCAGAATTTCTGTAGCTTTGTTGCCATGGCAGTAACAAGTTCTCTTTTGAAGAATTTAATCATTAGTGTTCTATGAATTACAAATTGTCTTAACTGACAGGTTATCAAATGGGTGGATGTGTAAAATTCTGTAGAAAGAGTCAAATTCAAATTAGTTGATTGACATTTATGATGACTGCTTGTTTGCAATCTTGTTATGGTATATGGTTAGAAAACCTCACAAACATGTTATATTTATGAAAATATCAAGTAATTCAAGTGGAATAAATATGAGGATTATTCCTTGGAAATTGTCAGCCACCTCCAATACCAATTTTTTACCATATGTAGGCAATGCCAACAGTTTACATGGAGCATGAAATTAAAAATATGTAATGTCTTATCAAAAAGTGTTGATGAATAAGTCACGCTTTTATAGTTTGCATTTTGATGTATGTGTGTGTAGGGTGGGTGGGTGGGTGGGAGGAGGTGATGGCAAGGAATACTAAGGGTATTAAATAGCCAAACAAATTATCATCGCAAATTACTCACAGCTAAAAGCTAAAATTTGACTTGAAGCTCATCAGTCATATATTACACAGCATACTTGTGGATCAATGAAAATATCTTTGAATAGCAGAATTGTATGTAGTGCGATCTAGATTCATAAAGTATGAAGAAATATGATTTTGCAAATTTGATGACATAAATATATAACTTTTATGTGATAAAGCTGATTTTGTTATAATGTAATTCCATTTTACCTGTGTTTAGTAGTTCACATCCTTCTATGTGATGCCGTCATTAATATATAAATTATAACATACATACATCTAAAAGTAAAAGTGCAACCAGCGTAAATTATTTCTATTCAAAAGAAATCCCTTTGTTAAGGCCTTCCTTCAAGAGCATTTTCACCTAATTAAAGCAAATTGGAGAGATTATGACTTTCATGAAAGGAATCCATATTGTCATCAACTATTGACTGCATCTGAGGCATAAAATGCATCAAGTGTGAATTTGAGATGTTGATTCCTTTGTGAGGACAATAATCCCATTCGTAAAGATTTGGTATTTGTTATCGATCATTATTATATATTTTACCAGGATACATGTATGGCGTGTCTTGTATCTCATCTCATTGTTATATACATGCACCCCTTGTGAACAGCATATACATGTAGTGTGGTGCATTGTTTAGTAAATATTTGAGATCAGCAGTCAATCTATTTTGAAAAGGTCAACAAAATTCTACTCTGTTATTGGTTGACGTTTGACCTTTTCAAATTCATTGGTTTAGTTTGTTTTCTGTCCATGTACATTTACCTAGGGTCATTTAATTACTCACTGTGCTCAGAACAAGAGAAGATGAATAAAGATGTAGTCAGGTATGAAATGTCATGCTGTGTTCTCAGCTAGATGAAGGTCGAATATATAGTACAGGCCTATCCGTGCATACTTAACATACATTGTGAATATGAATCTCTGCACTAAATCCATACAGGGTTGGTTCATGTTTTTTTTTTTTTACGAAAGACAAATAAATTCAAGTGGAATGAAAAACATTGATTACATGTAGGTATGGTTTATCAACTGTCCAGTCACATGATTGTAATTATGCAAATGAGTTTTGGGAATTGAATGTCATGATGTGATGAATAGAGATTGGAAGTGAAGGTTTGCATGTTGTTCAGCACACTGGGGAATGATAAAGCGTTAATACTGAGGCAGTTGAGTGGGATATACATTAAACATATAAAAATGTGTCTAAATATATACTAGCCTTCATGAATAGTTTAAGGCAGTCATATTCATTTCGAAACATCAAGATTAAAGCATTCCAGATTTTTATCATTCTGCTCATTAGATTTATTGATAATGTGGAATAAATGCGCTGTTGTATATTATCTAAGTAAATGCGGTGCTTTATATTATGTAAATAAATGCACTGCTATATTTTATCTAAATAAATTCAGTGCTGTATTTTATCTAAATAAATGCACTGCTATATACTAGTATTTATATCTAAATGCAGTGCTGCATATTATCCAAATAACTGCAGTGCTGTATTTTATCTAAATAAATAAATAAATGCACTGCTGTATATTATCTAAATGCAGTGCTGTATGTTATCTAAATAAATGCAGTACCTAAATAATATGGAATAAGTGCAGTGCTGTATATTCTTGTAAATAATTGCAGTGCTGTATATTATCTAAATAAATGCAGTGCTGTATATTATCTAAATAATTGCAGTGCTGTATATTATCTAAATAAATGCAGTGCTGTATATTATCTAAATAATTGCAGTGCTGTATATTATCTAAATAAATGCAGTGCTGTATATTATCTAAATAATTGCAGTGCTGTATATTATCTAAATAAATGCAGTACTGTATATTCTCTAAATAGATATGGAATAAATGCAGTGCTGTATATTATCTAAATAAATGCAGTGCTGTATATTCTCTAAATAGATATGGAATAAATGCAGTGCTGTATATTCTCTGGAATAAATGCAGTGCTGTATATTCTCTAAATAGATATGGAATAAATGCAGTGCTGTATATTCTCTGGAATAAATGCAGTGCTGTATATTCTCTAAATAGATATGGAATAAATGCAGTGCTGTATATTCTCTGGAATAAATGCAGTGCTATATTCAGGGCTACATACTCTTCTCTAAGTAGTATGGAATATATACAGTGCTGTATATTCTCTAAATAAATGCAGTGCTGTACATGTATATTATCTAAATAACATGGAATATATACAGTGCTGTATACTCTTCTCTTAAATTAATATGGAAAAATCATTCAAAGAAAAGAAAGGAAATGTTGAATTGAATATGATTGGATTAGTACACCTGTTGATGTCAATATTATAATATGATTGGATTAGTACACCTGTTGATGTCAATATTATAATATGATTGGATTAGTACACCTGTTGATGTCAATATTGCAATATGATTGGATTAGTGCACCTGTTGATTTCAATATTATAATATGATTGGATTAGTGCACCTGTTGATGTTAATACTGCAATATGATTGGATTAGTGCACCTGTTGATGTTAATACTGCAATGTGATTGGACCTGTTGATGTCAATATTGCAATATGATTGGATTAGTACGCCTGTTGATGTCAATATTATAATATGATTGGATTAGTTCACCTGTTATCAATATTGTAATATGATTGATCAATACAGCTGTTGGTAAATGTATGTCTCTTGTTAAAATCATGTCAATACTGCAATATGCTAAGAGCAAGAAGTACATTTTGTACATAACACCTATGTGTTAGGCACAGTACAGATATAAAATTGTTTACAAAGGAAGCAATATTTCTGATACTTCCTTTCAATTCAGGTTATCTGTAAGGTCACTGCTACTTTTGTTGAATGGAAGGATGAACGACAGTAGCTTTTCGTTCATAAAAATCAAAACAAAGACATGGGTTGGTTGCAGTTGTTGTCAAGCCATCACTATTCATTCTGACATACGAACACCACTGTATTATTAATTCTTACATAGAAATTACCATTGACGTATGTCTGTCTGTCTGTATGTATGTATGTATGTATGTATGTATGTATGTATGTATGTATGTATGTATGTATGTATGTATGTATATGTAATATATATATGTGTGGGTGTATGTATGTGTGTGTGCGTGCTTGCGTATATATTGTATGTATTGTATGTATGTATATCTGTGTGTGTATGTATATATGTATGTATGCGTGTATGCATGTGTGTACATTGTATGTATGTATGTATGTATGTATGTATGTATGTATGTATGTATGCATGCACTCATGCACACACATGCATTTCATGCCCAACATATGTACGTACATACGTACGTACGTACTAACAAACGAATGTATGTATGTATGTATGTATGTATGTATGTATGTATGTATGTATGTACGTATGTATGTATGTATGTATGTATGTATGTATGTATGTGTATGTATGTATGTATGTATGTATGTATGTATGTATGTGTGTGTGTGTGTGTGTATGTATGTATGTATGTATGTATGTATGTATGTATGTGTTTGTGTATGTGTGTGTGTGTATGTATGTATGTATGTATGTATGTATGTATGTATGTATGTATGTATGTATGTATGTGTTTGTGTATGTGTGTATGTATGTATGTATGTATGTATGTCTGTATGTATGTATGTATGTATGTATGTATGTATGTATGTATGTGTGTGTGTATGTATGTATGTATGTATGTATGTATGTATGTATGTATGTATGAATGGTGTGTGTGTATGTATGTATGTGTGTATGTATGTATGTATGTATGTATGTATGTATGTATGTATGTATGTATGTATGAATGGTGTGTGTGTATGTATGTATGTGTGTATGTATGTATGTATGTGTGTATGTATGTATGTATGTATGTATGTATGTATGTATGTATGTATGTATGTATGTATGTATGTATGTATGTGTATGTATGTATGTATGTATGTATGTATGTATGTATGTATGAATGGTGTGTGTGTATGTATGTATGTGTGTATGTATGTATGTATGTGTGTGTGTATGTATGTATGTATGTATGTATGTATGTATGTATGTATGTATGTATGTATGTATGTATGTATGTATGTATGTACGAATGAACGAATGAATAAAGACAACTCTTAGATCATTATTTTTGTATTTATTCTTGTACCATTTAAGCAAATTTTATGTTTACAAAACCTAGTCATATGTTTGAAATCTGATAGTGCAAATCTGTAAAACTGCTACAGGCAAAATTGAGTTTTTTCAAAAGTTTAACAAATAGTAGCCTATAAAAATAGATCGTATATATGCACATATAAATTTTAATGCCCTGCTTTCTAACCAACAGCAGGTGGCTGTATTAAATAATGCAGTTACTGTTTTAGAACAAGTATGTCTTTATCCACAGCTTTGCACAGAGTGACATTTTACTGATAACATTCCTGTCTTGTTCATTCAGAAATATCTAAAAATAGTGAAGTTTGGCTAAATATAACACACACTATCATCTTTTACTGATACTTGTGTGTTCTAATTATACCATTAGGCCAACAGACACAAATATCGCAAAGAACTGAGCCGACTTATCACTAACATTAGTCCTGCTTTCAAAGGATGAAGAGATGTCCTTCAGCAATGCAATAAAAATGCCTTGGGGTACTATGACTATAAGACGATATGGATTCATTTTTAGAAAGGTGAAGAAAGCACATATTATGGTTTTGTTGATTCCAAGAAATCGGAATTGAAGGGATTAGGATTTAAGACTTTCTGAGAGGTAGTAACAGATGTTGCACGTTAGATTAGAATTATAGAAACTCTATACCATACATATTATGCCGTATGAATGTTAACCCAGTCTGGTGTTGTCAAACCTAATCCAAGGTCTTGCTGTTCTTCTTGTGTGGATATTACAAAACACATAGAACACAGGTTTTAGTGAAATATGACTCTCTGTTAATTTGAAAATCAACTCATCCTATGCGAACAGTTTTAATACCCCAAACTTTATATTTTTTTAAAACACTAATTTCAAGCAATCAAATCAAAGCTGTATACGAAGCAATTTAAGAAAATCAAAATGACTTGCAGGTTTGTCCTTGAAGTAGGAGATTTGTAATTTATCACCAGTACAGCTGCTGATGAATTATGTTCACCATCCTGTATTTGTACTGCAAACCTGATGAATGAACACTATACTGAACAACACAGCTGCAGTAACTGAAGTGTTGGGGGATTTATCATTCACTATAGACACTAAATCAAAATTTGTTTATTTTTCTTTTGATGCAAAAAAAATCAAACCATATTGATAATTTAAATTCGTGATTTCAGTTAAGGCCTAATAAAAAAAAATTGTGTTGTTCCGGTTACAATTTTTACATTCAATTCTAGAATAGGTGGGGTAGGTAGATTTTATTTTATTATATTTTTTTTTCATCTGTGAGTGTGTAGTTCAGGTTTTCCAAATGGTCTCGGTGTTATTTATTTCATCCTATCAGATGTAAAGCCATTACAGATTGGGAGAACAGTTTTAGAGTGTCTTTTTAAGTTTATGGCAGTTTTCGCATCCACTATTTCTCGTGAGACTTCACAATTTTTGCGATTTTGTTATTTTTTACTTGAATACATAAAAAAAAAGTTTAGGGTCAGTAGTGAAAAGCTAGGTGGGGGTCGGGTAACTCGAACCGAACAATTATTGTTTTTGGCTTGATCCGTCCTTGCAAGTTAGAGCATATCGTACATTTGATGAAACAAAACATTATAATACTGTGGCACAAACTGACTATATAACAGTAACAATTATTCTGATTCTGGTAAATGGCTATAAAGTTGGAAATTATGCTGTAATTGTTTTATACTCTGGGATAAATTGGCGATAACACTGGTAGAGGGTGTAATTATCCATTCTGAACTTAGGTGGAAGTGACACATGAGACTTGCATTGAAGGCGACTGCTGTTAAACATATTGTTGGCTTCTTCTATTGTTATGGTAATTTGAATACATTTACTCAAGTTGCCAGCAAGACTCATACCTCATTGTCATATAAAAGTTCAGATAAATGCCAACCCGATATTGATATAGGAAAATGAATGAACCCAATGCATTTACTCTCATTTTACAAAATAAATAACATCCAGATTTTTATCAAACATGGTGATTTCTCAAGTTATCCTTTTCCTGAGCTTTTAAACATAGAGCATAATATCCCACATGATATTGATATTTCCATCTCTCTGTTATCAGGGTTCGTAAATCTTACATATAAACTCAATGATTATCTATTACAGACATGGTTGGTATGAATTTAGTACTGAAAATCAATTAGATAATCCAGATGACATGAGTAAGGAAAATTTAGAAATAATTATGGTTTCATCTCTTTACCTTGTAAGTAGTGTTGTATAATTAGCTACTACTCATTACTACTGACTTCATTTCATATCAAGGGAATTGATTTGGGATGAGGAGGTATATAAATGTCAGATTTGCCCACATGGTGTTATCCCATAGATAAATTATGATATATTAGAGGGAGAAAAAGGTAGGAAATTAGGTTAATGTACCGTTATGATTGATTTAACACTACTACTAGTAGTATTACTACTAGTACTACTGTACCGGGGTAGTAATCAAGATATTGGCGTAATACTAACAAGTTAGACACTGACTGAAATTATTGTTGTGACATATCAATATTAGCTGTTGAATGGACATTGGCTTAATTGTACTCACAGTAGGGTGGCATTTCTAATGACTTGCATGATATTGAAGTGTACATTTTGGGGACTTCCAGTATTTACACTGTCCTGATTACAGGGTGATTAGATTCCCATGACAGCTATCTCCTACCACATGCAATAATGCTACTTTTATTTTGTGTGTGTATCTAAATAAATCGAGACTTCAACTGCCAGAGTAGTATATATATACCCAAGTTACATTAAGATAACAAGGAGTTATTCACTAAAAAATACCATGGTGATCAAGGTCAGGTTTGCAGTATGACTCAAATTAAAGTCAACAGCTTTTACTGTGTGATAAATGTTATGCTCCATACAACTTAATGATTCAAATCAAGAAGGTGTGAATGCAGTCATGTTGCAAATTCCCCATCCGACCAGTTTAAGTCTAAACAAATGCTTTAAGTATACTATATTTCAATATTACACAACTCCAATACATGTATGTGTTAGTACAAAATACCAGTACTCACTGAGTCACTTTATGGGGTATAACATTCAATGCTCAGACAACAAACACACCAGCATTGCACATTTATGCATAAAATATCTGATAGAAATAGACTTTTAACTTATACATACTTAGATTTTAGATGAAATTATCCGAGTAGGCCTGGCTGGTTTGCCTCCATCTGTAACATAGACCCTTAACTTAGGTATTAGATGCTAATATCCTGTAAAGAGTACTGCCAGATCCTGGCCGATCTGCCATCCCATCTCATTTCAAATTGTCAAATTAGATTTTAGATTCTGGTGGATTTCAGATATCATGCGATAAAATCTCCTGTTGGTTAATCATCCTTTTCGCTTATATTAAATTCTATTTTAATAGACGATACTAGCTGATAATCCATACAAGTCATACATATGCAATGTCTCACTGTCCTACATACAAGTATATGCCTAACAACAGAGACCAAGCCCACAACAACAGCTAAAAAATCAGTGCCCTTTGTTTGCTAAGATAACATTTGTGAGGAATAGCCATTACAAGCATACAGGTGAAAGTACAGGTGTGCATAGCAACCACGGACACACCCATAGCAACAACCAAGAGTATCGTGTGTAAATTATAAAGATAAAACAACATGGATGGGTACAGGGTTATTGTCAAACTTGAATGCAAACAGTAACCAACACAGCGATTCCTCTATGAAAATCAATGACACCAATGAGCAGCTGGTGATTTTGGTAATAAATTTGGTGTGTGTGGACATCTGAATGTCTTGGGAATGTGTATGTTGTTACAGAAACTAAAGTTGATATTTATACATGGTATATGCAATTTTAGACAAAACATGATCAGGCTGGGACTTCTTTGTTACTCATACTGAAAATCCATTACTATTCATTACTCTTAATTATTCAAGATTAGGATGCGGAGATGCTAACGACAACCACACTGGTAGCCAGCGCCACCTTCAATGTTGCGTAAGAATAAAAGTTCATGGACAAAATCCATGAACGAGATCAAGAAATCATGATATGCAAATTCTACATTGTATCACTTATTAAGTTACTTGCTCTAATGATAATCTTTTAATCCTAGTGCAAACAGTTGTGTACGTCCGAAAATCACGCTGTTACAGTTTGAACTTGCGAAATAACGTGATATTTGGTAGTAAGATTTGTGATACTCTAATACGACGAAATCAGAGCACGAGTTGGTGTAGTTACAGTTAGATACACTGACCGAGAAACTTAGTATTAACTTAGTAATACTTGCTATTATTAGGCTAGTGAGCTAGCAGCAGAGATCATAAAGTCAATGTTTCATTTATTCTGTATCCCCCAGTCTACAGTAGTATCCGTTATCCCAATACGAATTTAACAAAAATGGCAATGGACATTTGATAGATCACATTATGAGCTACCCGAAAAAAATGGCAAAATTTCCCGATTAAGTCATTTGTGTGTAAACGTTCTTGCTAAAAATCACTCATTATATTAGGGTTCTTCAGAGCAAGAAACTTTATCAGAGCATTAACTTCTCTGAAAGTAGTGTAATTGTTGTACTCTTTTCGGTAAGTCGCTTGCTTGTTTGTAAAAGATGCATAATAATCTCTGACCATCTCCAATTGTTACTTTCCGTGTTAGATTCTAAATATTAACCAGAAAGACCCAAAGTATCATTTTGCACAGTGTATGACAGTCTTTTGAAAGAAGGGTGACACAAAAGGTAGATATGCTTCTGGAAGAGTGTGACAGCAGGTATAGGTTAAGCGCCCCATTCGCACTTAATACAACAGGCGTTGCTAGTCTGTTGATTGTTGGTGTGAGTCCTAAAAGACAACCAACACAAATCATGTAACTGTAACAGTCATCATAAACTGAATGGTCCCATATGGACAAAAACACTGTTGATTGTTTGCACTTTCACACATTGTAATGGATATGAATCGCAAATGAGCTTCTACAGTAAAGTGTGGAATTTAATATAAAGGAGCGAGTTACTGATAATAATAACACCAATTGTGCATACACAATACAATGAATAAAGCTACCCTATTCAGCATACACATGTACTGTATGTGTTTGTGAAGTGTACCAGTTGGTCCTATTTTAAGATCATCCATAGACTCTGGATAACCCTTGCATATTAATCTAAATGCAGTATACATCATGGTGTTCTGTCTTCATTTTTGTCACTGTCGCAGCTCCTCGTTTTTCTATGGTTGAAGTGAAGTGCCACTTTGGCAGAGCGACATTAACGCTGAATGATTAATTCATTGCATAATCAAGGTCCGTAGCAGGCAGATCAAAAGGTCAAATTCGATTCTAACTTACTGTTCCAAAGTAACTCTATTTTATTGTCCTGTTAATTCTTGGATCCATGGACTATATATTCTCAATCGTCACTTTGGCAGTTTTAGGATCTCAAATAAAACTTCATTGTGTCAAACTTTCAATTCCATCAGGTTTGTTCATTGGCACTCTGTATAAGGGAAGATGGCACTATGTAAATAGGCCTTTCCAAAATTTGCCATGATGGCGCTCTACTTCCTGTCTGAGTGTACCTTGGGGGTATACATGGTATAGGTTACCTGATCATAGAGCACTGCTGCTTTCCCTGATGTCTGAACAATACAAAAAAATTCCCTGATTTACACTTCTACAGAATACCAAGAGACAGAGCTCTTAAGGAACAGTACTATGAGGTGATGATACCCCCAATTTGAGCGAGGGTGCTGTATTCTCAATTTCCTGTTTGCAGTCTGGAAAGGCCTATTCATACTGTAGAGGTGGCACTGCGGATACTGGGAAGGTGAAATTTTCATACTATATCCCATAAAAATAATGACCACTATGACCAATGAATAGGTTATGTTAATTTGAACAATGGAGGTAGCCCTTTCTATATGTACCTCCATGGTTGAACAAAGTAAAATAATTAATAATGAAATACTAGTATGTTGGCGTACATAATTTCTTAATTAAAAAATTGACTTTTTTCTAAGGCTCGTTTTGTTAATGATATTTTGATATCAAGTGTTTAGCAATGATCACTCCTTTATCAGCCTCATTTGAAATATTACCTTTCATGTAATGAGCACTATGTGTGGAAACAGTCTAGCTTTGCTCGTGAAAAATTATGGAATTATTTTTCCGATATTGATGGCCAACATTGCACCAATCTGTAACTTTGTTGAAATGATAATTCACTTGAAAAACATCTATAGTACATAATTTTGTTCGGAAATGTGTGAAAGAATCATCTGCACATAGATTGAAATCAAAGTTAGCTAAAAGAGTTCCGAAGATCTTTTATGTAAATAAAAAATGGCGGGCCCGTTAAATGTCACGCCTTAGGGACCGTGTAGGTGACTGACATCACCCTTTTCAACCCTCATAGCAATTCAATTCAGGAGAGTAGGAATAAACTAGGATTCCTAACAGAAAAGTATTAGAGTCATCAATCGTCTAGGTTACCGTTAACTTTAAACTTTTCATGTAGGAACTGATCATGCATCAAATGAGAGGACTGTCTATACAGTTGGCTGCTAGATCTTTAGAAAGAGTGGACTCAGAACAAAAGCATTGATCCTGTGTCATTCTTATGCCTCCACTGATAAAATTAACACTAATGTGAGAACCTGAGACTGAATTTCTGGTCTGTAGACAAAACTATTAATGTTGAAATGATATTTTGAAGTATATTCTACCTGACTTGTTCCAAGCATGTTCCATCCAAATATGTTCTATGTAACCTATTCCAAACATGGTCTATCTGACCAGTTCCAACCATGATCTATACAGATATGTTCTATCTGACCTGTTCCAAACATGGTCTGACTGACGTATTCCAACCATGGTCTATCCAAACATTACAGATATGGTCTGACTGACCTATTCAAACCATGATCTATCCAACCATGCTCTATCCAAATATGGTCTATCTGACCTGTTCCAAACATGGTCTGACTGATGTATTCCAACCATGGTCTATCCAAACATGGTCTCCAGCCTGTTCCAGCCATGGTCTATACACACATTACAGATATGGTCTGACTGACCTATTCCAACCATGCTCTTTCCAAACATGGTCTATCTGACCATGCAGTTCCAACCATGGTCTATCCAAGCATGGTCTATCTGATCAGTTCCAACCATGCTCTATCCAAACATGGTCTATCTGATCAGTTCCAACCATGCTCTATCCAAACATGGTCTATCTGACCAGTTCCAACCATGCTCTATCCAAACATGGTCTATCTGACCAGTTCCAACCATGCTCTATCCAAACATGGTCTATCTGACCAGTTCCAACCATGCTCTATCCAAACATGGTCTATCTGACCAGTTCCAACCATGCTCTATCCAAACATGGTCTATCTGACCAGTTCCAACCATGCTCTATCCAAACATGGTCTTTCTGACCAGTTCCAACCATGCTCTATCCAAACATGGTCTATCTGACCAGTTCCAACCATGGCCTATACAGCTATGTTCTATCTGACCTATTCAAACCATGCTCTATCCAAACATGGTCTATCTGACCAGTTCCAAACATGGTCTATCTGACCTGTTCCAACCATGGCCTATACAGATATGTTCTATCTGACCCATTCAAACCATGATCTATCCAAACATGGACTATCCAAACATGATTTATCTGACCAGTTCCAAACATGGTTAACCATGATCTGAACCTAATTAATTTGACTATGGTGTGGGCTGGCCTTGGTGCCATTTCTCAAGCAGTCACACATTGTCCATCATGTTTACACCATGGTCTAACCATGGTCAACCATGTTCAATAACCATCGTTGAAATATTGTGAAACCATGTTTCTGATGGAATACAGGGATGTAGTACATGTACATGTACAGTACATTCACTGTAGAATTGGCATACCATTAGTTAAAGCATGCCAGTGTAACTGTGTTACATGGATGTATATCACTGGGACTATACAATGTAGATTTGGGTCAGATGATGTGACAGTTTTTATTACTCTTGCATTCTGTTCAACAGTACATTAAACGCCATGAAATTGGTAGCTAAGATTGAAAGTAAAATGTGTACAGCCGAGGATATGTGTCCTGCATCTAAATTAATGCCATAACCATGCATGCTTGCATAGCCCCATTATACAGACTTTGGAATGGTATCGCATCACTTAGTACATTAAAAAGCACTTTAACATAAAGTTAATTTGACTGTGCTTTAAGCTATATTTATGGCCCTAAATTTAATTTCATGGATGCTGTGAAATGGAATGAATGAACACGGTATGATTTGTATAACTATGAAATTGCATAAGCTACAACTTAGTATACAATATCTGATTTGGCTTACACATATCCAGTTTTTCAGGCAGGCATCAGAATGTACAATGATCTGTGATGAATGAGGAACTCTCTGGGAATCATGCATGCGTGCGTGCGTGTGTGCGTGTGTGTGTGTGTGTGTGTGTGTGTGTGTGTGTGTGTGTGTGTGTGTGTGTGTGTGCGTGTGTATGCATGCATGTGTGTGTGCATGTGTATGTGTATGTGTATGTGTGTAAATGAATATTAGTGATCTATCTGAAGTTGTATTGAAGAATATCACTGGAAATGTGTAAAAGTCATGACAATTTTGACTATATTTGCAAGGTTTTCTTTGTCAATACAGACTGATCCAGTGTGTTTGAACAAAGTAACTTAATTGACTCTTCACTGAAGCAAATCATCTTTGAACACATCACCAATAACTTACAAATCCAGGGTACCACATAATTAATACGCAAGCTCTGGAAGATATTTTGCCAAGTATGTGTAAAATACTTTTATTAAATAGCCATCTTTTTTCCATTATTCACACTCAAGTACGTTACATGTATTTTACAAGAAACATGAAAAAAGTCCTCATTACTCTCTGACCTTATTTCAAGATATATATCACATATGGTGTACCCATAGCTCACTTTTGATGTGTTTAATGGTTTGGTTTCCTTCCTTATTAGCCTCCATGTAAAAAGCCACACCTCTCACATGCACTGGCCAATTTCATTCCAACTTGGCACAAAGGTGACATACCATAGTGGACAATATATGCATGTCCCATATTTTCATGACCTTTTAGGATTTGTACAAATGACAGCCAATTTGTTGTACAAATCTATTATTTATACAAGGAACTTTATAATACATGTACATGACAATCAGTTTGCATCCATAGCCCTTAATCGTACATAATATAAGGTGAATGCAACCCTTTTCACCATACAGTATAAGGTTGTTTGGAGTATTGATCACAGACTGTTTGTAATACTTTGAGTATAGCTAGTTTCAATATTAAATCATGGTAACTGTCATTATACATGTATTGCATGAGTGGAAAGTCCCTCTTCCATTGCTGCATGAAATAGTAATTATTATTAGCATTATCAGGCTTGAAATGGAATATTGCACAATTGAGTTTTGATTTGCATTGTAAGCCGGGGTTACGACACTCAAAATCTTTCACTATATGAAAGTGACTATAGCTATCCGTCACACATAAATGAGGTGCATTTGACAGATTCCGAGGTTTTAAGAAATATTAAATAGATGAAGTAATAACATATGCAAGACGTAATGCTATAAGTCCTTTCACAGTGTCAAATGTATCCTGTATGTATATTGCAAGTTGTGTGCCAATCTCATGACAACACCCAGGGTTATATATATGAGCTGGCGACTATAGCTGCCATTAACTTGCTAATCTGGTCATTCCTACAGCTGTGAATGGCTGTCGTTGGCGGCAAATTGCAATCTAATTAGGTTTGGAGTATTGAATAAAATTCTGCCCCAACTGTTGTATTTTAGACAATCGTAATATCAGTAGTGGATGTGAAATTGATACCAGAGTCAGGAAATTGATGAATTTAAACCTAATATAACAGCGTTTTTCGTCAGTGATTGTCCACTCAACTTCAGGGTACACTGAATGTCTACGTGTATGTCTGAGGTAGAATATATAATGTGTTATGTGTAGTGTATGTCTTGTGCGAACAACCTGGGCAAATTGCCTTGGTATTTGGTGGTAATGTTACTCAGGATAATTTTGAGGTGGGAAATTGTACAAATCAAATTAATGACACCATAAATGTAAAATTTTGGTGAAAAAATGTATTTTATGGTAAAACTTAAGCTCAAAATCAATAGGCAAATTGTTGGTGTGAAATTCAATTGTAGTGTTTGTAGTAATGTCTAAATCAAACCTTCTCAAAACTAGGACCTGGTGTAAACTGAATGCCTTCTGTAAGGACAAACACAAGCTTTTTTTTATGAGATCCTACACTCATTAGGCTTAAAAAAAATTATTATTATCCGATTACGCTCAATTTTAGAATAGGTGGGGTAGGTAGATTTTTTTTCATTATTTTTTACCAATTTTTTTTTTCTTGTGTGAGTGTCAAGTTCAGGTAGTTATGTTTTCCGTTGTTTTCCATATGGTCTCTGAGATATTGGTTTCTTCCCAAAAGCCATTACAGATCGGAAGAACAGTTTATGTTGTCTTTTTAAGTTGATGTTAGTTTCCGCATCCACTATTTCTTTCAAGAGTCCACACTTTTCAGGATTTATTTCATTTTTTCTCAAATACGTAAAAAAAAATTAGGGTCAGCAGTGAAAAACTAGGTGGGGTCAGGTAACTGGAACCATAGGAGTTCAAAGGTCATTTATCAGAATGCAAAATTCTGAACTACGCTACCTGGCATTTCCCTTAATTGGTAAAGTTCATTAATCATGCAAATGTTCATAGCAACCATGGGCATGCCCATAGCAACAGCCAATGCCAGAGCCATTCGTCTAACTTCCAGAAACACAGGTAGTAAGTTACAAGAAATGAACCTCAAAGTAAAAATTTAGGGTCTTGAAATAAGAAAGTCTTGAAGTCTCAGGTAATGCCTTTGTTGCATGATATATATATTTGAGCATGAAAAACATTGGGAAACAACATTAACACCATTGAATTAGTAGCTTCCTAAAACAACCAGCTAGTCTGCAATGTTTTGCCAGCTACTTTTTCAAGAATTTGTTTAAAACTCCTTTTGTTTTGTGTGGTATGAGTGGATACAATTGTATCAGGACAAATACTCTTCGAAAATGCTCACTGAAAAATTGCCTCAGAGAAAACAATGAGAAGACAGTATTGCAATACAGTACAGAAGATACAGATGCAGTGTTTAATCTTGCATTAAAAGGTGTGACTAGAGATGCATAAACCCAAATATGTGCGATTTAAGCTGGGATTCATCTGTGAATGATGTAGAATAATAAGCACCTGGATTATGAGTAGATTTATCAAGGCAAAATAAAAGGCGTGCCCTTGGATATATCCATCAGCATCATTATTGGTTTTACTGTTGCAGATGGCATTTATGGATTGTGAAATAATCTATACGCAAACTTTAACAGGCTCCTTAGAAATGTGAAAATAGTTGGCGCTAGTAAGTAATTGCATTGCTAAGGGTACTCAATGGTATGATTTCACTCTTATCATGCAAAGCTGAGATTGTTGTTATTTTCACACTGAAATTGGAATTCATTTTCACTTTCAATACTAACATTTGAATGGGGTTTCAGTAGTGTTACAATACATATATAGTCATGTCAGTGTCCTGTCAAGCAGTCTATATACAACATAATACTATATGTATGTGTATGTATGTACTGTATGTATGTATGTATGTATGTATGTATGTATGTATGTATGTATGTATGTATGTATGTATGTATGTATATGTGTGTGTGTGTATGTATGTATGTATGTATGTATGTATGTATGTATGTATGTATGTATGTATGTATGTATGTATGTATGTATGTATGTATGTATGCATACATGCAATGAATAACTAGCCAGTTGATACATAGGGGAAGGCTTTTTGGTGAAAGTTTGTCATCAGAAATGGAAATGTTAATTATGTGGTACCCTGGATTTGTAAGTTGTTGGTGATGTGTTCAAAGATGATTTGCTTCAGTGAAGAGTCAATTAAGTTACTTTGTCCAAACACACTGGATCAGTCTGTATTGACAAAGAAAACCTTGCAAATATAGTCAAAATTTTCATCATGACTTTTGTACATTTCCAGTGATATATTCCTTCAATACAACTTCTGATAGATCACTCATAAAGTCATATTCATTTACACACACACACACACACACACACACACACACACACACACACACACACACACACACACACACACATGCGCGCGCACACATGATTCCCATAGAGTTCCTCACTCGTCACAGACTATTGTTCATTCTGGTGTTTTGAAGTGAGCAAAAGAATTCCTTGAAGGAAACACAGGGAGATATAGTATGGATGTAATGGCTACAGATGGCCACATCAAGTGAAAAGCCATTTGATAATGATACATGTGGTTTTTACATCGTGATCAGTCGAGCTGTCATAACACATCTAGGTCTTCCTAAGTAGTAGCATTGCAATAAATGTAAGAACTGCACATACTTGTATTGCATGTGATAATACCAGTATACTATACTGTGTATATAGATCTTTAGATATACATATATATGTATTTGCAGAGGAAGTTTTGGCTACTGCAGTTTTCATGTATTGTTGTACTTACCTCCTCATTGGAAGAATGACGTACTACAACATTACATGTACTGTGATATTAAAGCTAAGCTGTGCAAAACTCAGATGATATCAGTGTTACAGTTTACCGTGTAAATGTACATGTATTGAGTATTCAAGACTCATTGATATGTCACAATCAACAATAAAATTGATGAGTGCTAGTTACTACAGCTTGTTTAGTGTGCTAGTCCTGTACATCCTTCATCACAACCACAGGAATATCCATGGTAACGTTGACGAATTTAATCAGAGGGTCTCCCATCTAAAAAGGTCATCCAAGATGGCATCTCCACTGTGGGCATTATAAAAGAAAAGAAATATGGTAATCACTGCATCATTTTCTGAGAAAAAGCTGTGCCTAGAATGCTGAACTTGATGCGAGAAACTAGGACAATCAGTGTTATCGTTTTGAAAGGAGGATTTTATTTCATATTTTTCTACTGGAAACAATTTGATCTTGACCATTCCTCAATATTTTGACAGGCTTATTATATGTGGCTGTGTGTAGTACTAGTACAAGGACAACAGAGAGTCAAAATTGATCTGATGGACCAAAACCCACAAGCAGTACTCTTTACAAAATGTAAATGTGCAAGCAATATCTTTAAAATAGTCACAGTTTCGAAAATGTATAACTGACAGATATTACTCTGCTTAGTTTATACTTGTTGACCTTTGACCTCCATGTAGTTTTACAGCAATACTTCAAAATGGCATAAAATCAGTTTACAAAATAGCTAAAACCAACAGAGAGGTCATAACCCTCAAAAGAACAAGTGGATACGCGACCCTACCTACATGTATCACTATGATAAAAATGAACAAATACAGGTGTGTGCAGGAATCACCAGACATGGCTACCAAAACAGGAATAGAATAACTTGGGTATTCCTATATTAGGAATCACCAGATATGGCTACCAAAACAGGAATAGAATAACTTGGGTATTCCTATATTAGGAATCACCAGACATGGCTACCAAATCAGGAATAGAATAACTTGGGTATTCCTATATTAGGAATCACCAGACATGGCTACCAAAAAAGGAATAGAATAACTTGGGTATTCCTGTATTAGGAATCACCAGACATGGCTACCAAAACAGGAATAGAATAACTTGGGTATTCCTATATTAGGAATCACCAGACATGGCTACCAAAACAGGAATAGAATAACTTTGGTATTCCTATATTAGGAATCACCAGACATGGCTACCAAAACAGGAATAGAATAACTTTGGTATTCCTATATTAGGAATCACCAGACATGGCTACCAAAACAGGAATAGAATAACTTGGGTATTCCTAGATTAGGAATCACCAGACATGGCTACCAAAACAGGAATAGAATAACTTGGGTATTCCTATATTAGGATTCACCAGACATGGCTACCAAAACAGGAATAGAGAAATGCAACTCAGATCTATGTTAGTACCACATTAGCAAAGAACATTGTACATACATTTATCGATGGATAGTAAGAAATTCAGCCCTATGTTTGTGAGGTTATCATATAAAATGTTAAAACATTGAGAAGCAGTCTCTTGAAATATGAATGAAGAATTCAGATGTCTGGTCCTTTTCCATTTATTTATCTGATTGTTTTTTATCAGCAATAAAATCCATGTTTTAAAACATGACATCTGGATGGCGAAATATAGTTACTTTCTGTTATACAGAGCTTTAAGTGTAGTCTAGTCATCAACACCTTAGGTGGTGGTGCTAAGTAGAAGTAGAATGATGGTAACTTTCAATTTTAAATTGTCTAGGTGTGTGATGTTGAAAGACTGCACAGGTTGAAATTTGAAACCTCCAAGTTATGTTACCATGGCAATATTGAATTTTAAATTGTAGTGGAAGGAAGGTAATATTGCTACAGTTAAGATGTAAGAAGTTTGGTCTAACAAGTGAGAAATATAACAATGCAGGTCCTAATGTATGAACATATGGGTGTTTATTATGTACATACATATACTAATTTGTACAAGTACGTTTAATGTAGGCAAACCATATGATCCTCATTTAAAATTTGAAACTGCAAAAAAAGAAAGTGGAAATGATGTAAATATAATTGTGTTTTATTGGTAATGTAATACAGCCGTGAGTGCTGCAAATTGCCTTGCATAATGTAGCATGAGGGCGGCAAATTGCTCTGTGAATCAATGTAATGATAGCCATGAATGCAGCATATTGCCTTGTATGATATAAATATAGCGCAATGCTGCAAATTGCCTTGTGAATCAATGTTACAGTAATAATAGCCATGAATACTGCAAATTGCCTTGTCAATGTAATGTAGCAACTTGCCTTGACAATGTATTACAGCCATGAATACTGCAAATTACCTTGTCAATGTAATGTAGCAAATTGTCTTGCCAATGTAATGTAGCAAATTGCCTTGTCAGTGTAATGTAGCAAATTGCCTTGTCAGTGTATTACAGCCACGAATACTGCAAATTACCTTGTCAATGTAATGTAGCAAATTGTCCTGTCAGTGCAATGCTGCAATTTGACTTGTGAATCAATGTAATACAGTCATGAATGTAGCGAATTACCTTGTCACAGCCATGAGTGCTGCAACTTGTCTTGTAAATGTGATAGTGAATTTAGTTGATGTAAGGCTAAACCAACTAAAAACAGGGCAAAGACTTGTCTTTAGACACTATTTCCACTAGATAGTCAGCATGTACACTTGGCATTTAGTAATGTGTGATGTGTAGTACTTGCCTAATTGCCATCAATTCAGTCTATAAAGCCAAAATGTAATACTAGTATCCTTCAAATAGACCAATTCCTTTCAATATCATTCACTGAAAATGTGTCACCTGTAGCAGTTTCTTACAGAAATAACACCTCACTACTGTAGTTCCTGCCTACTTAGTATGAAAGATCATATTACATAATCTTTGAAGTATTTTTTTCAAGTATATTTTTGTTTTACTGAAAATGGATAGTACACACTGTGTGATATACTTGTTTGTGAATTCATATTTTAAACAGGCAGCTATGTATCAAAAGAAATTTAATACCATCGAGGTGAAAATAATGAAAAAGATTGTTGTTAAAAATAGAAAATTTCAAATTTTTTTGTGAATGACATGGACGTTATATGTATGTGAAAGGCTGGAAATAGAAGCTAGAAGCTTCAGTGCTTACATATAAGCCTCAACCAAAATATTTGTTTGTTGTAATCTTGCTCTTTCTTGATTCTCTGCTTTTAGACCATTTTAGACACATCATGAAAAAGCTGATGAGATGATTGAAATTTTTTTTGTCAAATCACTAAAAAAAAGTATATTACTTCAAAAATGATGTTTTCATACCATGTAGGTTCATTATATATTACAATGTTACATTTAAGATTCAGTACAAAGAGATTATACATTATAAGTGATGAAATACCAAATCCCAAAGATTATTAAAAAATACCCAAACAGAACCTTTTGAAGAGTATAATATTAGTTTCCACAACTGATAGAGATCTGACTCATCCATGTTGTTGAGGGCAGCATATTAATTTTCACTCCTGAAGCAGTTGACTCATTCATGTCGTTGAGGGCAGCATATTAATTTTCACTCCTGAAGGCAGTTGACTCATTTATGCCGTTGAGGGCAGTATATTAATTTCCACACTGCTTCGTTGAGGGCACTGCAGTGTATTAATTTCCAGCACTGAAGGCAGTTGACTCATCCATGTCATTGAGAGCAGTATCATTTTGTATGATCTAGTCTTAGCAGACTACTGTTTCCAAATGGGATTGACTGAATAATAAAGTTTTCTGTGTAAAGTGTTTAATAAAAAGTATCATAAAAAGTATCATGAATTTGTACATAGGACAAGACAAATACGAGAGTGAGAAAATATGATTGGCTCATGTGTACATTCATGTCAAATACACATCACATATTTGTTGTCCATAATTATTCATTTATGAAGTTTACCTAAGCAAAACACGCAAATATTTACATGTATGGTGTGTGACAAATTATTGTTCCTAGTTGCTGACACACCAATGTCATGTTTGATGCCGATGTTCTATGTAAGACTTGGTGAAGTTTTAGAGACTTTCAGTAACATAGAATTGTTTATTTTGTTTGCTTTGGTAGGTGTGAAAACCTTCTTTATCGTTGCCCGTGCTAAACCACATACACCTGACCAGAGAGAACAGAGAATGAAGACATACCAGGACAAAGTAGACACAGGCTCCTCACAGAATGTCTCTACCAGAGAATCTGGTGGGGGTGGTGACAGCAAGGGTAATGAGAGTCCAAAAGTTACTGATCCACTGAGAGGAGAAGTGGACAAGGAACAGGAGGAGCAAGGGGAGCTGGAAGAGGGAGAGGAGGAGATGAATGATGATGATTCTAGTAAAGATATGGAGAGTACACCTAATTCGCCCAAGTCGGCTAACAGTTCAATGAAATGCAGCAGTAACACCAACTCTCCATTACTAAATGATCATGATGGTGGGACACCTGTGTACAAAAAGAAACAGAAAGCTAGAAAAACTGCCAGTAATCACATTGAAATGCAGGTAAGCCTAAACTTGTGAAGAAAAGAGGGTGTTATGAAACTTTATCATGACAGAACTGTACAAAGGGTAAAAATCAAAACAATCCAGACAAAAATTTTTTATGCTTTCCACAAAAAGTCCTAAAATTCAAACTACTCTCAGAAATTCTTAGAAAATTGAGTTTGGTTCTTCGAAAGTCTTGCATTAAGTTAGTGGTGGGGACATTGCTGTCTAGTAGTGGAATTGTTCAAATCAAAATGACTACACCACACCATAGATGTGTGATTTAGGTAAAAAATGGAAATTTTTCATAAAAAATCTTAGTCAGAAAAATTCATGGGAAATCGATTAAGTACTATAGTTGCAGCATGTGGTGATGTTCCTAGGGTCATCTAGATCATTAATTAATCAAAACAGTATATGTTTTTGTTTATGAATATGCAGCTGAATTCTGAAATGCATGCCTTTTATGTACTTGCTACCATGACCAGCCTGCAGCATAAACTAACCACACCGACAGCAGTAAAACAATTTTGAAATAGCATTATTTGAATCATACTAAAATGATCACCTTCAATAGTTAAAATTTGTTCATTTCTATTTCACAAATCTTTGTCTGTCAGTAATGAAACAAAGTGAGCTTTTGAAATCAGGTTTACTTGAGCTTTTGAAATCAGTATTACTTCAGTGTATACAAAGATGCTTTGGTAGGCTATCTGTTCAGCACTGAGGTCTACCCAAACTTTGTCGCAAGGAAACAACGCAACAATGAAGCATTTTGATATGGCTCAGGCAGGGCATGTCATCTCAGTAAACCAATGCTGGATTAGTTTTTATATGACTATTTACTATGCACACAATTATGCAAAAAGTGTTCAGTTCCAGCACCATGTGTGACGTTATCCTAGTAGAGTACAACAAGTGTAATGTCTTGACAAAATTCTGACATGCAATTAAGCATGTGATAGTCAAAATCCTAATTATTATTGTTTACATATCAGTGATTCACACCTTGATTTTTCTGGTTTGTAATTTGAAATGAACCAAAATTTTATGGAACAAGTGTGACAACATGTAAATTTATGTAACTCTGATACATACACGTGCGATAAAAATCATATACAATTTTGTTAATATTTTTTCATTAGGACATGGCAGAACCCAAGTCAGTGACACTCCTGAAACCAGAGAATGGTAGCCTTGGGCCTAGCCGTACCCCCTCAGTGATGGACATGTTGGCAGAAAGACCACCTGATGTACAACCACAGTTTACAAACACCATCATACGGAGGATGGACGTCAATCAACAATCAGACATCCAGCTTGTCAAATGTATCCAAGAAGATGAGAGCAACCAGGAATACTTCTTCAAGCCACCAATCAATAACTTGACCTTGAACTTTCTAGATCCCTATGTGGAGGAACTATATCGGTCCCAATACGAACCCACTGGATGTCAAAACAGGGAGACGATATCATCACCCAAATGGAACACAGCATTTGATGTTGTGTTGGCATTTATAGTGTACACATTGATGTCCATAGGATGTTTTCTTGTGTTTGAACGGGAACTTCCCTGGCTGATTTTTTTCCCGATAACATATCTTCTTGAAGTTATTATATTGGTCGTTGTTATCAGGGATGCATTGTATACTTGTCACATACTTACATGCACCGATAAAGTCATGATGTTCTTCGGTAAATGGTATGCGCGACACATCCTCGGTGCACTGCTCATCAGTCTACCGGTCTTAGCGGTGTATGCAAATTTCATATGTCTATCACGAGATATGGAGGAAACCACATGGTTTTATTGCTATATGATAATTGTTGCATTACTTCACTTCTGTAATTTTGTTCAACTAAGTTCCTGGATGAAGAGCGTCCTGGCAATTCTTAGTGGCACGGTTCTTTTGGTTTTACTGAATGTCAAAGTTTGTGACCCAAACAGCGTTTCTAATCCAGACGATAGTGTAGACAATGTTACAACGGGTACAATAGATTTTAACAACTCGACCAAGAATGAGACTTCTACCTACAGCATTCCATGGACTGCTCTGGAACCGGGAATATTTGAAGGCTCCAATCGAATTGGTACGGAGATGATCCTAGATATCCTGCTGCTACTCATACTAGTCTGGTTCCTGAACCGGGAGTTTGAAATCTCGTATCGACTCAATTTTAACGGCGACATAGAGGCAGAGGACGACAAACACAAAATACAGATTCTTAAAGAGCAGGCTGATTGGTTACTTCATAATATTATTCCTCAACATGTCTCGGAACAGTTAAAGAAAGTGTCCATGTATTCTAAAAACCACACAGACGTAGGAGTCGTTTTCTGTAGTATTATTAATTTTAATGAGTTTTATGAAGAGAATTACGAAGGCGGGAAAGAGTGTATCCGCGTGTTAAATGAGGTGATTAGTGACTTTGACCAGCTACTAGACAGAAAGAAGTACCATTCAGTAGAAAAGATCAAGACAATAGGAAGTACTTTCATGGCAGCATCGGGTCTTTGTCCAGCTGATAAGAGAAGCAGCAAACAACCGCATACAGACTTAGTCACGCTAATGGAATTCAGCGTCGACATGATGAACGCTGTCCAACAATTTAACGAGGAAGTGCTCAACATGACGATGAAAGCATTCAATTTTGTTCTACGCATTGGATACAACCACGGTGATGTCACAGCAGGTGTTATAGGCACAACCAAACTCCTGTACGATATATGGGGCGACACCGTCAACATTGCCAGTCGAATGGACTCAACGGGTGTACCTGGTCGCATACAGGTCAGCGAGTCATCCCATGAAATTCTAAGTCCTTTCTTTGAGTTTGAAGAACGTGGTAAGATTGTTGTGAAGGGGAAAGGTGAGATGATGACGTACTTACTCATTGGTAAAAAAGACAACATTGACACCTGAAAATCTTGTGATTGGCCCCAAAATTTGCATGTATTTGCAAACAGTTGCACTGAGAAGAAGTGTTACGTGGTACGACAAGCCACTAAAATTTACGCAAATATAAAAAAACGAAATACTGAAAAAATGTAATGTGCCATTCTGTGACATATATAAGCCTAAAGTTATTGATTGGCAAAGTGTCATCTGTAAGCACATAACTATGTGAATAGAAACCAGAAAATAGTGTGTCGCCAAGCAAGATCAGTTGAAAAAAATAACACTATGGATCTCAAAGTGTTAATTTTAAATGAGAGGAATCATAATAGAAAAGATACGTTATCCTGACTTGGTTTTTTAGATCCATCGTCATTTCAAGTATTTTTGTTGATGTTAAATTTGTTTAATGAGTTGGTTTTTCTATGTTAGGGGTTGAATTATGCCATACATTGACTATTTATTATTATGACTCCTCTATTGTTGTTATCACTATCTGCATTAAAACCTCATCATTACTATCATTGACTTTCACTTTCACAAATTTTACCGAAATGAGAAATCTTAATATTTCTTTAAATACCGAATGGTAACCTTAAAATTGACAATACTTTTATGATGTGATCATGACATCATTGACCAATCACATCTAGTCTTAGTCTTTATTTTGATCTGTGATATCACTGACCAATCATATCATGTCTTAGTCTTGATGTGATCTGTGATAGCACTGACCAATCACATCAAGTCTTAGTCTTGATGTGATCTGTGATATCACTGACCAATCACATCAAGTCTTAGTCTTGATGTGATCTGTGATATAACTGACCAATCATGTCAAGTCTTAGTCTGGATTTGATCTGTGATATCACTGACCAATCACATCGATTGTTAGTCTTGATTTTATCTGTGATATCACTGACCAATCACATTGAGTCTTAATCTTGATTTGATCTGTGATATCACTGACCAATCACATCAAGTCTTAGTCTTGAATTTTGAGGAATAAGTTGATATTGTTGTCTGTTTGTTAGTCCTTTACCAATTTACTGAAAGAGGCCCGTAAGCCTTTTTGAAAAATTTATCTATAAACAGTAACTTCTTTGAAATTCTTAGTATTTGGTTGATTTAGTTGATTGAGTTTGACAATTATAGGAAGTCGATCAATCTTGTTTGATTTGAAAAATCTATTTCTAGAGTCATTTTCTGTATTACTGCAGTTGCACATGAATTGAAAACAAAACAAAATCTTTTCTATGAGTTGTCTTTTTGCACTTTCCTTGAATTAGATTTTTTTGGATCAGTATGCTATTAATAATCACTTCCTATCAGAATGGAAAAAAAAAATCACCTTCTAACTGAACCATGAGAAATCAATAACTTAAACCTTAAAAGTTAACTTTGTATTTTTGATTTTAATAATTTTTTGTAAGACTAAATTAAGACAAAACGACAAAATGTTGTTAGAGATGTAAGATGGATTATCATGATGCACACAGTGTATATACTGCACTCAGAGAGTGTCTGTCTAAGGGAATAGGCCTTTCCAAAATTTGTCATGGTGGCGCTCTACTTCCTGTCTGTATGTACCATGGGGGTATACATGGTATAGGTTCCTTGATTATTCATAGAGCACTGCTGGTTTCCTCGATGTCTGAAGAATGCAAAAGACATCCCCAATTTCTGCAGAATACAAGGAACAAAGCTCTTAAGAAACCCCCACTTTGAGCGAGGGCACTGTATTCTCGATTTCCTTTATGCAGTCTGCATTGGCCTATTTAGACCATCCTCCCCACAGTACAGTCATACAAGAATATTATTCAACCACCAATGGGTTGTACATGGTGTTATGTACCCACCAATGGGTTGCACATGGTGTTATGTACCCACCAATGGGTTGTACACAGTGTTATGTACCCACCAATGGGTTGTACATGGTGTTATGTACCCACCAATGGGTTGCACATGGTGTTATGTACCCACCAATGGGTTGTAAATGGTGTTCTGTACCCACCAATGGGTTGTACATGGTGTTATGTACCCACCAATGGGTTGCACATGGTGTTATGTACCCACCAATGGGTTGTACATGGTGTTATGTACCCACCAATGGGTTGTACATGGTGTTATGTACCCACCAATGGGTTGTAAATGGTGTTCTGTACCCACCAATGGGTTGTACATGGTGTTATGTACCCACCAATGGGTTGTAAATGGTGTTCTGTACCCACCAGTTCCCAACTGTATTTTACATACTACTTTTGATGAAACTGGTGCTCTTATTTTTGTGTAGAGCGGTCTTCAGGGTGAGTTAATGTATTATACATACAGTTCACCAGCAGGACATGTTGATTTGTTTAAGCTCTATGTCCTAAGCGGGGTTAGGATGGTAGTTGGACAAATGTTGGACAGAGAGGTGTGCTGCCAAGGTTCCAAACATCTACCCATTTCTAAAGACATATTCTGCAAGAAAAAAAACATGAATAAGGATATCCCAGTTGTTGGGAGAGTTTACAGAGCATTACCCAGCAATGTTACCAACCAGACAATGCAATACACTACACTCACACATGATTTCTTGGATTTTATTAACGGCATTTTTTCCTTTTAATCCTGAATTTGAAAAAAATCTTAAACATGGAATAAGTACACATATTTATCAAACCAATGGTTAGAGATATTTAGACAGAAGTAACCATGTAATGACCAATAATGTTTAGGGATTTTTCGTGAAAAAGTTATCCATGTGGGTGGCACGACCCTTGCACTCACTTTCCTATGGTGTCGTTAATCCAATTCATCTGACATGTTTACTTTCCTTGTTTGTCACAAATTCTACTCCTTACTGCTTGCCTGTCTCCTGTTGTATTTTTTGAAAATACAAATTGTATATAAATCAAAATGTATAAATAATACCGTACATGCTGTTTTTAGTTGAAAAGTTGAATCAAATTTATTGTTTAAAAAAATGTTATTTAGAAAACTATTACAGAAACAAATTATCACTTATTCATAATATTGTCATGATGTATATATGAATTGAAATTGAGTCTGGTTGTCCTGAAAGTCATTTTTGCGTTTAAAAAATCTTGACAGTTCTTGCTGTGATGTCAAAGTAATCTATTGTTAAATGTATATGTACATGTCAAAGGTCAAAAGTCAAAGTTCAGTGAGGTGTTGAAAGGTATTGTAGTTTATTATTGTCGGACAATGCTCTTTATTATTATTATTATCATGATGCCATATTGGTCAGTGCAATATGTTGTAGGCTTGGCCTTTGATTGGCTGATTACCAGATGTGCAATGTCAGGTTTTGATTGGTTGCTGATCACCAGATGTGCAATGTCAGGTTTTGATTGGTTGCTGATCACCAGATGTGCAGTGTCAGGTTTTGATTGGCTGCCGATCACCAGATATGGTTTCAGAAAAATAATGATTGACAGAACAGAGGCTGCCATCACGTGACTAGATGTACACATATTATTCCTACCTGTCTCGAATATATTTATATATCAATATTTCTTGTAGGAAACATAACATGACATGATGAACATAAAAGAAAAACAACAACAAAGTAATATGGTAGCCACAAGGCTCTAAATAATCATGTGGATATTTTGATATGCACATGTGTGCATTTCTGATATATGTATTAGTCGTTATAGGCCTAGGCTCCTTAACTGTTACTGAAATATCTTATTTTCCACACACACACACACACTGGGATATTTTGCCATCAGTGATGTGAAGATATCTCATGTCATTGTGAAGATATCTCATATCATGTACACCCATAAATATATAGTGTATCACAGACACAGAGATATTTTACAGTTAATGGAATGTAGATATCTTGTATCACAAAAAACACAGCAACATTTTTTAACAGGCAGTGATGTGAAGATGTCTCATATCATGTAGACCCATAAAATATCATGTATCACAGACACAGAGATATTTTGCAGTCAATGATGTGAAGATGTCTCATATCATCCAGTAGGTTCATGGTGATATTTTACCATGGCATTGTGATATCCAGTAGGTTCATGGTGATATTTTACCATGGCATTGAGATATCCAGTAGGTTCATGATGATATTTTAACATGACATTGAGATATCATGTAGGTTCATGGTGATATCCAGTAGGTTATTTTACCATGGCACTGAGATGTCCAGAAGTTTCATGGTGATATTTTACCATGGCATTGCGATATCCAGTAGGTTCATGGTGATATTTTAACATGACATTGAGATATCATGTAGGTTCATGGTGACATTTTACCATGGCATTGAGATATCCAGTAGGTTCATGGTGATATCCAGTAGGTTCATGGTGATATTTTGCCATGGCATTGAGATATACTGTAGGTTTATGGTGATATTTTGCCATGGCATTGAGATATCCAGTAGATTCATGGTGATATTTTACAGCGACATTAAGATAACCTGTTGGCCTCAATTTGAGATGTCCTTTATTGATATTTGACATTAACAATTAAATATTCTAGAGCATTGTAAATGTTGTATGCACACAAAACTTCTCCAGAGATTTCAATCAGAATGCCAAGTCGTCTTTAACTTTGTAAATGTTATTTAAAGTATTTTTCTTGTCTTCCAAGCTGTTTCCCTGTTCCATGACAAACAAAACTGGGAGAGCATTATTTAAGTCAGTTATTCTGTACATACCTGTTTTACTACCGTATATAGATGTAGTCATGTAAGTACCTCTCTGTATTATCATAATATGGAGATATATATAATATTCGATCATTATTTATCTTAAAGTTGTATTTACCTCGTCGTAGAAAATAAACAAAAAAAAAGAGAGAGAACACTTTAAACATTGAATGATGATGTACAGTTTATGTTCAGTGTAGTCTTAGTTTTATATATATTATGACTAATTCAGCACAAATATTTACCCCACCAAAAAGTTCAGTGAAATGATTTGGGTCATTTTTTTTTTGAAGGTTTGTAAACGATATCAATGTGTGTAGACCAAGATTTGATCAGTCCATTTCAGTGTCAAGTTTAGCATCGAATTAAGTGATTTGAGACTACTATATGTGTAGCTTGTTTACTGTGTGTGACATCACATAGTGTTTACAGATTGGCTTTTGATTGAGACCTAGATGTAATGTACACACATAGTTGTTTCTTACCGTTATATTAAGATAAATAAGTGTATTAAATAAGAGATAGGATGTTTATGTCAGATGTAGTACAATTTTGTATTTTTTGCCCAGAATGTAATTGTAATAGGATAAGAAGGGAGTTATAATTTATTTATACACATACGGCATATGTATGTCTCAAGTCATTTATGATTTATCAATAAGGTAAAAAAGGAATATGTACTTTATGAGGCCATACATAATGTTTACATTAGAATTGTATCAAAGTGGGTAATTGTAATATGGTGTACGACATCAAAGTGGGTATGTATGGTGTATGGCATCAAAGTGGGTAATTGTAATATGGTGTACGACATCAAAGTGGGTAATTGTAATATGATGTCATCAAAGTGGGTAATTGTAATATGGTGTACGACATCAAAGTGGGTATGTATGGTGTATGGCATCAAAGTGGGTAATTGTAATATGGTGTACGACATCAAAGTGGGTATGTATGGTGTATGGCATCAAAGTGGGTAATTGTAATATGGTGTACGACATCAAAGTGGGTATGTATGGTGTATGGCATCAAAGTGGGTAATTGTAATATGGTGTACGACATCAAAGTGGGTATGTATGGTGTATGGCATCAAAGTGGGTAATTGTAATATGGTGTATGGCATCAAAGTGGGTATGTATGGTGTATGGCATCAAAGTGGGTATGTATGGTGTATGGCATCAAAGTGGGTAATTGTAATATGGTGTATGGCATCAAAGTGGGTAATTGTAATATGGTGTATGGCATCAAAGTGGGTATGTATGGTGTATGGCATCAAAGTGGGTAATTGTAATATGGTGTATGGCATCAAAGTGGGTAATTGTAATATGGTGTATGTCATCAAAGTGGGTAATTGTAATATGGTGTATGGCATCAAAGTGGGTAATTGTAATATGGTGTATGGCATCAAAGTGGGTATGTATGGTGTATGGCATCAAAGTGGGTAATTGTTGTATGATGTCATCAAAGTGGGTAATTGTTATATGATGTCATCAAAGTTGGTAACCATTACATGATGTCATCAAAGTGGGTAATTGTTGTATGATGTCATCAAAGTGGGTAGTTGTAATATGATGTCATCAAAGTGGGTAATTGTTGTATGATGTCATCAAAGTGGGTAGTTGTAATATGATGTCATCAAAGTTGGTAACCATTACATGATGTCATCAAAGTGGGTAATTGTTATATGATGTCATCAAAGTTGGTAACCATTACATAATGTCATCAAAGTGGGTAATTGTAATATGATGTCATCAAAGTGGGTAATTGTTGTATGATGTCATCAAAGTGGGTAATTGTTATATGATGTCATCAAAGTGGGTAATTGTAATATGATGTCATCAAAGTGGGTAATTGTTGTATGATGTCATCAAAGTGGGTAATTGTTGTATGATGTCATCAAAGTGGGTAATTGTTGTATGATGTCATCAAAGTGGGTAATTGTTGTATGATGTCATCAAAGTGGGTAATTGTTGTATGATGTCATCAAAGTGGGTAATTGTTGTATGATGTCATCAAAGTGGGTAGTTGTTATATGATGTCATCAAAGTGGGTAGTTGTTATATGATGTCATCAAGGTGGGTAATTGTTATATGATGTCATCAAGGTGGGTAATTGTTATATGATGTCATCAAGGTGGGTAATTGTTATATGATGTCATCAAGGTGGGTAATTGTTATATGATGTCATCAAGGTGGGTAATTGTTATATGATGTCATCAAGGTGGGTAATTGTAATGGCATCAAAGTGGGTATATATGGTGTATGGCATTAAAGTTAGTAATTGCAATATTGTAAACATATATGCCATCAAAGTGGGTAGTTGTTATATGATGTCATCAAAGTGGGTAACCGTTATGTGATGTCATCAAAGTGGGTAACTGTTGTGTGATGTCATCAAAGTGGGTAATTGTAACATGGTGTAGGCCATCTAAGTGGGTAATTGTAATATGATGTATGGCATACATATGTTAAGGGCTAGAATTGTACACTTGTGTGTACATTTGACTTTTTTTACCAGTGTAACTGTAGTAGTGAGGACACAGATGGTTTTGTCCAAACTCTAATTTTAAGTGACTTCTTTTGGTCAGTTATTAGTGAAAATGGAAATTAGCACTGTATAGGGAAGGCAATTTAAACTAACTAACGCAATTTGATTAATGAAGTGAGCCAAAACAAGTATTCTTGTATAAAAATTATTGATTTTTGATGACATGTGAAGACAAAATGATTTGTTGATTGTGATTGCTGAATTGTATTTCAGTGCTTATCCAGTGACCAATTCATTCTAGTAAATGCCAATTAAATGATAAATCTATGAATATGTATACAGAAGTGTAAATTTTGAAAAGAAAACATTAAAAATGTAATTATTGAATGACTTGGTGTTGTACAGTAGGAGAGTTAAGTGATGTATTTTAGTTTGTACGTCTGTCTTAATGGTGGTTTATATTGTAAATTTTCAATCAATGTGTACTGTTCTTGCACTGTGTAAGTGAAAGTCACTCATGAGTCTGTATTGTCAGTGGAGTCATGATTGCCAACATGTTCACAAAGCTAATTTATGCCCATTAAAAGTGAACCTCGCTCCAAGAAATAAAGGCATTTTCATAAACATCACAATTTCACATCACATAAATTTCACGCGATTGCCAAGATATGACAAACTGAAACTTTGATTCTGAGCAGTGGTCCAGCATTGCCTCATGGGAGTTTGCTGACATGCATATGTATTAGATGAATGATGAATATTCATGACTATTTATCTGAAGGTAATACGCACTTAGGAGTCATGACTAAAATATGGTGCAATGCAGGACCATTGCTATGATAGTCATTGAACAATGAGTGTGGATTAAGTTTCGATTTAGTGTTTATTGGCAAATTGCTCTCCAGAATCCAGTTTACAAAAATGTCTTTATTTCCAGGGGGTGGTGTTCCCCTGTAAAGACATACTTACACAATGTAAGGGGAGAAGATACTAACCTGACTATGGTAGTGATTATGAAATGTAATATTAAAATGTTATTTGATGTTAATTTTGTATTGTGATTTTGTCTGATTGGCAGTCCAATGAGGTTTTTTTTTATCTAGATTAATTTCCTTTAATGGCCAGTACACCTTTTTTTAAATTTCTCTCGTTTAGCTGCATATGGAATCATTTGAAAATGTAAGCGTGGTCTATGTCACAGACATGTAGAGCCGAAAGTGACTCCACTTTGGAAAGTTATAGACGTGAGGAAACTGGAAAAGAAGTAGCTAGAAAAGTGATATGTATTTGAATTTAATACAATGTATCTATAAATTTAGGAAAAGGATTAACTTTTTAATTTGACGTTTTCAAAGCTTGACTGAACAAATGATTTGGTGGGTTGCCATGAACTATTTGTTGAATTTAAAACTCTAAACAATGCACATATAACTACTCTGGTATTAAATAGTGTTCAGTTTTCTTACGTTAGATTAGTTCTTTGTTTGAAAAAAGTTTTGTAGTTTATTGGCAGGGCATCAGAATTGTTTTGTAATGTATTGTAATGTAATGTTATTGTATGTGTTTATCAAGATACAATACACGATTTTTACCATTGTTATTCACCTTAATCAATGTATGAAAATTCAAGTTGCATGTATGAATAAAAATCTAGCACACCACTGAAATTATATCGTTTTTGAAGTATTCATTTTATTTATTTATCTATTCATTAATTATTAATTCATGTGTGTGTGTGTGTGTGTGTGTGTGTGTGTGTGTGTGTGTGTGTGTGTGTGTGTGTGTGTGTGTGTGTGTGTGTGTGCATCCCATAGTCACTTACAAGCTAATATTCAATTCAAGGATGGTCATGATACAAAGTAATGGCGTTATTTAGGTATTTACGATATTCAGAAAATACAGTCACTAGTGTTTGCAATTTCAAACAATATCGATACCAGTGATGGTATTTTTTGAATATTCACAAATACCTAAATAACTTAATTATTTTGTATAATGACCATCCTTGAATAGAATATTACCTCACAAATGAGTGTGGCGCATGTGTCACTGTGTGTGTGTGTGTGTGTGTGTGTGTGTGTGTGTGTGTGTGTGTGTGTGTGTGTGTGTGTATGTGTGAGACAGAGACAGAAAGAGAGAGGACACAGAGAATAATAGATAGGTAAATTAGATGTGCCTTACAATTTTTCTTGCCTAAGATAAGGCGTTAATTCACAGAAGAAAGACTATATAATGCCAATAAGTCTTTGAGATGTCTAACTGAATGCCAAGTACCAGTTTACCATTTGCAGACCAAAGATTCACAAAATGTTCTAGAACAGGAATAAATTAAGGTTAAACAAAGTACACTTTGTAAGCCAGGAATTCCCATTAATTGTGCTTTGTGGAGATATTTCTGTAGCTTCGCATTAGCTGGCCGTTGAGGGCAGACCTACAGTGTATTTTACAGTCTTTGCAGTATAATTACATAGACATTTGAGAGAGATCAAACAAGCTTTGTGTGCTCTTTGACCTGTGGCCTTTGATGCAATAAACTTTACTTTACTACTAGAGAGAAATCTCTCCAACGTCTTTGATTACATGTAATAGAAGATGCCACGACGTTGAAATTGTTTTGTTCTCGCATCCACACTGACCGTTGGTGGTGCTCTTTATATAAGCGCACAATCGTTTTGAGGATCGAGTACCGTTTCAAAGCAAGTGTCTTCGGAATGGTAGTTTTTTTTAAAATAAATTCAGTGCGTGTAAAAGCCGAAGGTAATTTTGTGGTGATGTAGTTCTCGAATTTATGCACTGATGATCCTGACAACGAAATTTCGCAGCGATTTACGTTTTTGTCTCATAACTTTACGCCACTCCTTTGATTTTAATGCACTCATATTCTGACCACCGTTCATTCAAACTTTTTTTTAAATTCAAAATTATTAAGAGCATTGCTCTACATCGAGTTCGAGCGGTTTAGGTCTAGATGCGTGCAAATAGGCGTTGTGCCCGATATCTGATACATTCATACTTTTAATGAAAAACAACAATCATATTTCATTTAAAATCTCGTGTATTTAGTAAGATTATCAAGAAAAAATATCACAAAGATTATCATAGATTTGAATTACAATGAAATGTTTTTGCGAAAACGCTAGCAAGCTTACAGAAGCAGTGATGAAACATCGCATCCCGGCATCGGATTAGCGATTACCAGATCAGCGCCCCCAATACAACAAAGCAAAATTAACGGCCGAAAAATATTTTAGTATCACTTGAAGTTTTATTTTCAATGTTCTGACATTGACAATATTAAAATTCCAGAGAAAATGGTGTCGCTATTTGTCCGAAAACTAAACCTGTCCAAAAACTGCGACATTAAGTGTGTGCCTTTCTTTCATGTAAACGATCGATCGATCGCGACTGATCGAAATGAAATCTAATCCATACATTACACTGTGGTACAGTGCAAACAGTAGAAAGAAGGCAATCACTAGATAACTCTCTGAAAAACATAATTGAAAACAAACGACAGCAAGACATACGAAGGAAATAGCTGTTAAAATAAAGGAATAAATCCGTATTCCTCCATCACATTGTAAATCAGATTGTGGTTTCAGGAAATAAAGGTATTTTCATTAAATTTGGGTTCCGGTGAGTAATTTCATGATTTCAAATCAGAAACATATATTTCGCGCGATTGTCAAAAAAACCCACCAAATTTACAAATGTAAACTCTTTTTCATCTTCAATGTTGCCTCGTACGCGTGGGTCTCAGCAGACATGGGCATGTGTTAGAAGGACATGAATATGCATGATTCCTAACAGCTTTCTTCAAATATAGTCCTCTACTCTATATATAAGGCAAGTGGAATGGTAGCCTTTACTTTATAAAAAGACACCCCATACTATGATACGAAATTGGAATGATATACTTACTCTACAAAGAAAGTGGCATGACAGCCTTTTCTCTATGAAATAAGTGGAATGACACCTCTTACTATGATAATGACAACCTTAACTCTAAAGAAAGTCGAATACCAGCCTCTACTCTATAAAAAAAATTGAATGGGACCCAAAAATGTTACATACCAATATCTAAATATTTATTATCTCGGCAATATCGTCCCATCGCCTGAAAATATTAAACTCGCATCTAAAAGTTAGCTACTACAAATAGTTTCAACTGTTACTCTAATTGGTTGGCTGAGGAGAAAATTTGGCAATGACATATTGTGATCAGTTGAGTGTAAAAATATCAATTAAATCTCACTGCTTTTTTAACCATAAAGTTACACCTCCGCTCAAAATCACCCTGAAACATAAATGTACTTAGTGCAGGCACAGATAACTAACACAGTGTTAGTTATCTGTGGTGCAGGACGGCCTTTCGCTCCATAACCGGTTTAACAGATGGTATACACATGGTAGCGATAAGAGACTGTTGATAAACCTGTTTCTATGGCAACTTGCACCATGACAACGCAAAGACGGTTCAATGATCGACGAAAGTGGGGGCGCCATCGTCACAACACACTGTACTCGTCCACACCGTGCTCCTTGCGTTGTGGTGTCTGGGAATTATGCAGTACTAGACTTCCATGCTATTGAGCCTGCTCTCGTCACTACGTAGACCCCGTACAGCCTTTAAGCCAAGTGCTAGGATTTGCGTAGGGAGTAAAGTAATGCTATTCTGTTCTAGAAAGCTTTTATTTAACATTTAAATATATATGGTTTTTTAAATTACAACCAGACAATAAACTTAGTTATGTTTCCACAATAGACCGACATGTCCAGATTTGCATTGCCAATACGCCGTATTCCGGTTATCGAAGAAGCCCCGAAAAGATAAAAGATATGATTGTTTGGCCACTAGGGGCGCTGTTTTAGAACCGGAAGTGAGGGCCAGAATTGTAGAGCATTGTTGCAAAGCATAGAGTCTATAGGCATCGTAACCACTGACTAAAGATTTTCTGTCATTCCCCGTAACTTTACGCTATAATATTGCATTATCGCCCATCAAATAACGAAATAGCAAATTAACCTCTTGTTCTCCTAATATTTCGCGTAAGTTTGGCTCTGCAATTCGACCGTGAGGAAAACCCAAAAGTAGCAACATTTTGAAACGGGTAGTACACTGACATCTCACTCACGTTTTCAGTGTGACCTCGTCCATTTGCGTTACCGTTGGAGAAATTGTAGCGATTGCTTCCAGTCAAACATCGGAACGGAAAAAGGTACAAAAACAGAGGAAAGAACCCTCAAAATCACAATATACGCTACAGTTATTGCAGCTTGTATAAAACCAATCTGATTAAAATCCGATGTAGATGTCGGCTAATCGTTCATTGCTATTTTAATTTCGTTATTGTGCCTGAATTGACCTTCGTACGTGGTACATGTTTGATCGCCTCCTCTACCGATCAGGACAAAAACGTAAACATGTACCACGAAGGTCAATTCAGGCAAAATAACGAAGGTAAAATAGCAATGAACGATCAGCCGACATCTACATCGGATTTTAATCAGATCGGTATAAGACATGGTATGATGAGTGAACCACGTAAACGTTACATGGAAGGCCGATTCATTGAAGGGGTGGGCGGTGTGGTACATCAATCACAATAACAATATTTATGATTCGTACGTTGCCGACTTCAATGGGTTTTTTTATACACTGATGGTCCTGAATGAAGAATAGCAAGCTAACCAAAGTGTGATAGTAAAGATGAGTATATCAATACAAATATGTTTATGCCAACTTATAACCAGTACATGAAATGTTTTTTTCTGGACAAAGTTTTATGATTTCACCCGTGGTGCTACACCACTGTTCTAATAAACAAGAAAGGCCTAAGTATGCGGCGACATCAGTTACAATATAAACATGTGGCTTGGTAATTGTCGACCGAACTCTCAATATTGCAATGACTGTAGCTGGAAGCTGTTCAATCTGATTAAAATCCGATGTAGATGTCGGCTAATCGTTCATTGCTA
>NC_135556.1:19178641-19198641 GCF_964340395.1 Glandiceps talaboti | reverse complement strand
CAACTCCATGGGGAACATACAATCAATTGCAGCCTCTATAAGTGCATATATATAATTTATCAAATTTTTGAAGGTGCGGTATATAAACTTTGAATTGTAGGCGTGTGTACAAGACTAACGTCGACATTCCATTGAGTGATAGATCACCAATTATTAGTATAACACATGAGATATATACAGTGAGGTCACGTTGAGTTTTGTTTCAGTGGGTTCTATTGCTGGTATCCAACCTGTTCAGCACTGGAGTTATTTAGCAACATATAACACCTGAGATACCATAAATCGTGATCGTCAAAAAAGGAGAGACCGTAAATTACAAACAAAATGGCAGTCAGCTACTCAGTTCGTAATTTAACAACTGTGATATTGTTTTCTCTTCTTGTAGTCAGTATAGCAGGTGAGTGTCGTACGCACTTTTTGGAATAATTATTACATTACATCATACAATCTGCAATGACGTAGGTAAGCTGATAGGTAATATCCCTACAAGTCGAGCGTTAAAAATGTAATGTGTGTTGTTTGATCCTGTTTTTTTATTTAGCCCTGCCATATCGTTTAGAAGTCTGATTTTGACCTTTGTCTTTACCGAATACGATCATCATAACACTGTTTACGATCGATGGCCGTAGTACCACACTGTTATCGTAAACATGTCATTAAGCTTAGCAATACCGGGTATCAGGTATTTTACCTTACCCGTGCATGGTACGAACAGTCGCACTATTCGCAGATATTAGCACTACAGTGTATCCCTGACAATCGTGTTGAGAATTAATTTTAAATTAATATTCCATGTTTTGTACATTTTTAGATGTACTGATATACAAGATCTTAATCTCATCGTTCAAGTTGCTTACTTCGGAACTTAGTTCACACGTGAAATGTAATCACGCATTCTTTTAACACTTGCTATACGTTAAAACACATGTAATAAATGTTGGCCATACTGTGAACTTCCTTGCCTGTATTACGAAATCTAAAATAAAATGGCCGACATAAAAACAAAGATATGTAAAATCAGAATGACTGTAATCCGGGATCGGGGTCGTACTCTTGTAAATCAAATGCTACCAGACTCATTCCACCGAGAGACCAAAACTGACCGTTTGCAGTCGAAAGTGGGCTTTTCATACTCAACAGAAAATGTAGTGTAATGATTTTCTTTTCAGTTCGATTGTGTGGCCTTAGAACCCTTTGTCGTCTACGGCATGATTCAATCCTTGTTTTGTTTCATAATATCCACTGTTTTTAGTCATAAAAACAAGATATGACAAGCTACAGTAAACCTCAATATGAAACGGATTGTTTCCTTATATCGGTGTTTGCAATCATAATAACCATAAAGACTTTTGATCTGACATGTTGGCCATATCAGATACAAATTATATGTCATCTTTATGTATCATATATTTGATTACCACTTTAAAAGTTCCAGTCAGTGAATCGTTAGCTTACAATTTGCATTTATTTGAGCGTTAGGGGGTACCCCAATTTTTACGACTATTGGGCTATATATTGGTAGTCTGAAGCAAATATCATTTTCAATATTTACATGGTACATTGTAATAAACTGTATGTCTTGATTTGATATAGCCATAAAAGAAAACATATGTAGCCCCCTTGCCCTGTGTCACTTCATTCTCTTCCTCCTTGTCAGCTCATAGACGTCTATGGTCAGTCACATAATTCAACCAATATTTACAATAGAAACCACTTGTGAAACCACAAAGTGAAAATAATTTTCCAAAATACCAAACGTCCCTGCGACACTGTATGGACATGTGATGCTAAATATTTTAAATGGACTGCCGATGTATTCACTTTATAAACATTGTAAAACTTGATTATTTTCAGGACAAGCTGAGGATGTACTTCTAATGAATACACGGGGTTGCCATTCAAACCCTTGCTACAATGATGCTACGTGTATTGACAGTTCTTACAGTAGTTGGCACTGTATCTGTCACCCTGGATATTACGGTAGGTGTTTCCCACCATTTAAGTGAGTCAATCATCTGTACCGTTATACATACATACATACATACATACATACATACATACATACATACATACATACATAGAATGAACATGTATAGGGTATAGCATTGACCTTGCCTGTTTGTGGTCAATCAGGAATGAGACAGGTTTTATCATTCCAAACCATAGTTTAGTGTCGGCTCAGACCACTAAACAAGTGTCGATAAATTGACCACAGCAAAACACAGGGAGTATAATCTACAATAGCGGCATTCATTATTGTATTCGTTATATCAGTCATCTTGTTGTGTTTATCTTATTTGATCTCTGTATGAAGTCTGTCCATTGTAGCAAAGTCAAGCTGGCAGTTCACCTTTATCATTTGGATCAGCACGTATCTCTATTAGATCAAAAATATCTTAATAATCACTTCAACAACACAATAATCAATTATTTCATCATTATGCTATATGCATCGTTACCTGATGATAATCTACATACTTCGAATATTTCAACGGGTTGAATACGAACTGGTTTAAATATTGCCGATAAGGGAGCCTTCAGTAATTACGGGTGGGGGGGGGAGTCAAGCCTGGTCCTGTAGCGTAAAATGTGGCCCTGTCCTGATTACGTTTTCTAGAAAGTGACTCTCCCTGAATTTCCTTTTTCTAAAACATGCCCCCTCCCTGTTCAAATATTTGGAAAACATGGATTAGAATCATATTGTGAAAAGGGATTCGTGTTCCTGATTCAATCGTACGGATTCGATCCCACTGCTGCCACCACATTGATAATTTTGAAGACATGGGGTTTTCCCACCATTACTACTACCAGAGTGAATTTGATTAGATGGGCACACTATTATCGACGTTGTTGGGATGTGGGTCATCATCCCCATTCCGACACATTATCCCAATATCTTACCACACTGTTTCCCCTTCACCCCTGTGAGACCGTGACCTACTCCTCTCCTCACCTCACAACTAACAAATGATTAACTACATGGTTGTCAGCAGCAATTTGACTGATGTGTTCTGATATTACTTTACAAATGGTGGCAGTGGTGGAATGTTGCAACAGTGGGATGTGGAACCGGTGGCAGCGGTGGGATCATACCAACATGGCCTTCACCTGGACCATACAGTTTCTCTCTCTCGCCTCCCTCTCTCTCTCTCTCTCTCTCTCTCTCTCTCTCTCTCTCTCTCTCTCTCTCTCTCTCTCTCTCTCTCTCTCTCTCTCTCTCTCTCTCTCTCTCTCTCTCTCTCTCCCTCTCCTCAGTGTATTTCATTATCATCACAATTATGATTGAACATTTCTTTCATTCCGTACACTGCATTTATGGTATAATCAGACTTTTTGTCAAATAAAGAAAAAAAAGTTGAATAAACACACAATAATGAACTCATTATTAAAGTTAGAGTAAACGCCCTGGTGTAATTCTCAAGTTGTCCTAATTTATCAATTGCATGACATTTGAGTTCTAGACTGATGAGATACGACAACAAACACGCTCTGTTTATTGTTATCTGATGAAGTCTGGTTATCTATACTTATATGTCAAATAGATAAATTCTCTCGTTCATGGCCTACTTAAACACTTATTAGGACAGTTAAATATATAATTAAAATGACATTAATGTGATAAGTAATAAGAGTTCCTATTGTGTGCAAATAGATAAAGGATCCAATTCAGCGTAAAAACAGATTCTGTAGTCGATTGAAAATCCATTTACTTTGCTAAGAGGGAAGATTGTCGTCATAAACCACATGTCTCTTCTGGCACCGTCCAAAACGGACCCTTCATATGTCGCTGTGTCAGCAGAAATATATGCCCTGGCTCGTGAGGATGTGGAAGATATGTCACATTTTATCACATGTCCGTATGCGTTATCTCTCCATATCTAAATGTGTTCTTCTGCTTGTTTGTCTTTTTCCAGGAAATGACTGTTCATTGACGTACGACCCGTGCGCAAACCATACGTGTTACAATGGAGGCATTTGCCAGGTGAGAGTTGTTAGGTTATATAAAACATTCACTTTAAAATGATTGAAATGTGAAAAGGCTTATCTTATCGGTTTCTGATCATAGCCGGTTGGACCCTATTGTTATGCTCCAATTCAAAAATAAAAGAAACAAAATAATGCCCTCTTTTGTCAGATTTGTCCTGAAACCTACGTCACTGGACCTACGTCACTGTCCCCTAAGTCAAATACACAGTACTCTTCTGACTATAAATATTATACTAATATTATCATTTACAATGTAATAGTAATTGATGAAAGCGCCATCACGGCATACACACTTGCTTCTTTTGTTTACTTCTTGTTTTTAAATCAAACGGACCCGTCATCTTGGGGTGTCATGATGATAAACTTTTTAACTCAGTGTATGTGTCCCCAACGGAATTTACTCATGTGTGCACAACCAGAAACGGAAGTGACGTTAACGCTGCAATCGAGACTTTACAAAAATGCAATTGTACTATTAGAAGTAGTATTCAAGATATATTTATAGGTATAATATTGATTGAAAGATAGAGTATATGTCTTAATAATAATCGTCGAGTCATTTTGTGTTCTTATAGGTTCGAGGTGAGACTTATTTGCCTTACTGTGAATGCTTACATAGAACGTATGGTGTGAGCTGCGAGTACACAGAGTGTGAGACCAGAAATGACCATTGTCTGCATGACGCTGTGTGTTGGACACACACTCCAACTAACCAACACGTGTGCTTCTGTCGTGGAGGATACTTCGGTATCAGCTGTGAGTGCTCATATTACACGTGTGATCTTATTCCATGCTCGTACAACCCGTGCTTTAATTTAGGAAGATGTTACAACAATGGTGATGACACTCTGTGTAGATGTCGAGCACAGTATTACGGACCAAGATGTGGTATACGATTCTAGGTTAATGGCGACTTCTGGAAATATTTATTGCTATCACGTGCACAATGTATGGTTACCTTGTAAGCGTATACATAGTTGTGTACATACGTACATACATACATACATACATACATACATACATACATACACACACATACGCACGCACGCACGCACGCACGCACGCACACACACACACACACACACATACATACATACATACATACATACATACATACATACATACATACATACATACATACATACATACATACATACATACATACACAGACAGACAGACAGACAGACAGACAGACAGACAGACAGACAGACAGACAGACAGACAGACAGACAGACAGACAGACAGACAGACAGACATAACGTTTTCGCACACATCGGTAAGCTGTTGTACATATAATCAGATGATTATAAGTAAAGATTTGAATGGGATACAATCACAACATTTATATGAACAAGTTCGAGTGACTCAGACACAAGTTCGAGTGACTCTCCGTCGTTCTTATCAAAACGTTGCCTCTCAATAACAAGGTAATAGTTCCCCCTTCATATTCCATGATATCTTTTCCAGACTCCTACGAAAACATAAGTTTAATAGACGCTTGAAAGTTGTATTCCTTTCAGTCAGATCATTTGGATGCGTATGACTGTATACACCATTTATGCTCATGTAAATGTATATTTAAATTTGGCTATTGTTTTTTTTCAAAGGATATTTTTTCTAGGACATAAGTGATTTTTACATTTCAATTTGGACAAATAAACTAGAGATTCTTGTATAAATAGATCGATAATACCATGTTCATTTCATAGTTTACAGTAAACCCTATTTCAGCTGTCGTAACGTAGCGGTGTAGTACTTTTCGAACTAAATGGTGTGTATTTATGTAGTACATTTCAAAGTAAAGCATGTGAGCCAAATGAAATGGACTGCATAAAATAAATATTAATTTGTCAAGTTTGTGGTAATTCTAGTGAATACTAATTTCTTGTCTTGCTTACATGATTGATCTGGTAATTAAGCCATGACATTGCTAATCAATTGCTAATACAGGAGATTAATTGCGAACATTTATTTAAACAGAAAGAGATCAGATAATCTACACAAAATCTTAAAATTTATGACCAGAGTTGGCATTGTCAGAGAACCATAGTTTTACATGTAAATATTCTCGAAAGTTATTTCACTCTTAGTCTATATATAGCCATTGTTGAATCACTGAAACTAATGCTTTTGATATATTTATTTAGCATTTTAACACAGAACTTTAAAGCACCAAATCTCACGGGAATTGCCGAGAGTTAGTCTAAGAAGGATTCCGACATAAACTTTGCATAGGACTAAGAGGAAGAATTAGTGATCAATAAAGCTTGAGAACTTAGCATACATTTTAGTGTATTTAAATATCACGATTTGCATTTGTAGCGTTTTAGGGACCTTCAAAAAATACAAGGGGACGGGGGAGTAAGGGGTCACATTTTACAAATCGGTTCTCAGAGGAGGGCCATGTTTTAGAAAATGGAATTAGCGGACGGGTTCATTTTACTTTGACGTTTATATTATATTATCTAACTTTGCACTGTTTTGTGATCATTGGCATTCCATCGATGCCACCAGCCTTCAGCTATACAAATTCAACTAACACATGGGAATTGGGTAATGCAGGGCGTTCATATAAAGTCACCGTGTTGGTAGTAATGGGAAACAATTAATACATTGAATATAATCAATGTGATGGCAACGGTGGGACCTAGTCCTTGTCATCAATTCTTGGACTTTTGTCCATTTTCACGTCCGACAGCATTTTAACTTAATGTTTTTGAATTATTTCAAGGGAGGGGGGGGGGTCATGTCTTAGCGAGAGGAAATTTGTATCGGGGTATAGGATTACATTTCATAGCAGATCGTACTTGATTTGCCTCCGACCGTCCTCCTTGTGATCACTGAATGGTCCCTTTAGTTAAAATATATAAACACGTGTATTACAATTATTATTTCTTTTATTTATTTCTTCTAATTCTCTGTTCTAATTCTTTGTTCTAATTCTTTGATCACGATTGCGTAAGGTATCACGCCCTCATACTGTCAAGTGGTGCAATGTACTATACATTTCTACTGTACATGGGGTGTACGTGTATCTTTAAGAAATAGAATCTACTTCGTTCCATACTAGGAAGCGTTGGTGTTGTTTGGAGAGAACTGAACAACTTTATCTAGTTACACCATAAGGCCTAATAAAAAATATTATGTGGTTCCGATTACGCTCAATTTTAGAATAGGTGGGATAGGTAGATTATATATATATATATATATATATATATATATATATATATATATATATATATATATATATATATATATATATATAACTCGGTGAGTATCAATCTGCAATAGAGCGCAAAACTAGTACTATATATATATATATATATATATATATATATATATATATATATATATATATATATATATATATATATATATATATATATATATATATATATATATATATATATTATATATATATATATATATATATCCGCATCCACTGTTTCTGGCAATATTTCACAATTTTCGCGATTTCATTATCTTTTTCTCTCGAATATGTTTTTAAAAAGTTTAGGGTTCGGCAGTGAAAAACTAGGTGGGGTCGGGTAACCGGAATCACACATTGTTTTACTTAGGCCTAAGTAACAAATTCTTTATTAAGTATATGGACCCATCATAGTATGAGTCATGAGGTGACATGTAACGAAAATGTCCCTGTTACCATGCAATCAGTTGGAATGAAGGACAGCTAGATGAAGATCGTATCTTCGTAACAAACTACAGTGTATGGAGAGAGAGAGAGAGAGAGAGAGAGAGAGAGAGAGAGAGAGAGAGAGAGAGAGAGAGAGAGAGAGAGAGAGAGAGACAGACAGAGAGAGACAGACAGACAGACAGACAGAAACAGAGACAGACAGACAGACAGACAGACAGAGACAGACAGACAGACAGACAGACAGACAGACAGACAGACAGACAGACAGAAACAGAGACAGGGACAGGGACAGACAGACAGACAGACAGACAGACAGACAGACAGACAGACAGACAGACAGACAGACAGACAGACAGACAGACAGACAGACAGACAGACAGAGGAGTGGGGTGGTTTAATATCTTTGGCCGACTATTGGATGGGTGAGCTATTGCATTACTACAAATCTAGTGACACACCCCAGTAAAATGTCTGTGAATCATTGACAAGCAACACTATGAATTTTAAAGATTCTATAGACATTCAACTAATTGAACAGAGTCGACCACAATATGTAAATTCATTGTTCTGATATTTCAGTGCATACATTGAACAATACAATGTCTAAGTGGAAATTTAAAAAAAAGCAAAGTGTATATAGAGTTCCACATGTCAGAGGTTTTCATGGTTTTGATGAAAATTAAGGAATAACAAAGAAAACCAAACACATAATCCATCAACCTTCTTTTCATTGCTTATCTGAGGCTGTCCACTACAGAACGTGAGTCAAACTCGAGTGACAAAGCGCTACTTATCAACTGCAAAACATGTAATCCATCACATTACTCATTGCATGACATGACCCACAGTAAATCTGCACCTTGTACACTACGTTCAAATAAACATAGTCCTTGTGCCTTTGGCCTCGGGAAATAGCATGTGATTCTGGTAACTCACAGTCCCTCGGGTGTAATAAACGGGTGCTATAGCCCTCATGACCAGGCAATATGTGTTCAATAACACATATATTTAATATACACACTTAAATAATACCTAAGGAATGACTAACTATGGCTAAACGTCCCTTCAAGGCGCCACCACATATCCTAGGCTATAGGCGTTTATGGTAGAACACAGACAGTGTTCTTTTTCAAGTTTACTTCAAATATCCCGTTTTCTATATATGGGATTTCCTCGTACAGTTGTACATTGTTTCGTACATCAATTTCATAACTCGAAATGAACCAACTCAATGTACCACGAATGCGAGAAACGCTGCTTTGCAAACTGCCACGTGTTATACTAGATGTATGAAACTCTCAGCACCTTTATCTCTAGTGTTGGTGTGAATTCCACCGTTACCATAGTTACACATTATTCAGGTGCATTGGGCGAAAGTCCACATGCGAAGTTATTTTCTTGTCCAAGATAGCTGAACCATTTGTTCACAACTGGAGAAAAAAATGAAGAAAAAAACCCACAAAAATATTATATACAGGGTAAGTTTTGGTAAATTTGATTTTGAACTAGAAGTTAGTTATTGAAAACAATCCGCCGAATCATATGTGTTTGATAACTACATTACTGTAATTTGATGTTTCAGCAGTACGAAGCCTCGTCATGGAAACATGCCCATCCTAAACTCTTCACTGGTAAATAAATAACACTTTTAATCGCTATCACACGATCCATGAACCAGAGTACCGCTTACAAAGCCAATGCAAAATATAACGTACCGCTTACAAAGCCAATGCAAAATATAACGTACAAACCACCATGGTCAAATCTGTAATCGTCCTGGTCTTCTTGTTACCATAGTAATGAGTCGTGTGTAACTTTCTATTTCCGATTGTATCGTTCTATCACAAATTTCATCTTGAATGATCAAGACAAACGTTGGTGTATTCATTGTAGCACATACTGAATTGACTAGAAGCTCAGTAAGTAAAATACTACAAGGGTCACAGTATGCAGTAACCTCGCCCCATTAATACGGTCCCTTTGTATACTTGAACACGTGTATAAACCCACTAGATCTGATATATACTCACTCCATTTCTCTCCAAGAAATACTGGACAACCTCCATGTTGACTGTTTGCTATATATTCACCAGATCTCTTCATATTGAACCAAAATAATGCATCACCCTGAAGAATTAATGACAATAATAACTGTTGGAGACACTATATCAATATGACGGGTGCTATTTTTCAGAACATTAACTTGAACTAAACGACCAACAATACTGATATGTTTGCAAAACTGTAAACATTGATTACATTTATTTAAAATAGTTTATTTTAAACTTGGGAAACAGTCCGTGAGATAAACTTTACGTAATATGGTAAATGTACTGTAACGATCGGCATCCCCACACTCTTATAAGCTAAACATCACATGCATTGCTTGATATATTGATATACTAAGATTAGGTAAGAACTGTTCCATATTTTGGCTAGTCAGCATTACTGCCCAGGTTTAAGACTGTGACTTCCATAGCTATCACCTACCTAGAGAAAACATTAGCCATGGGAATCACAGTTGGCGTAGTAAACAGGCTAATAGCACAAACAGTGTACAGTAAGTATTGCTATAAACCAAACTCTTTGCATCTGACATAACCGTCCGCACAATTATAGATTTCAGAATACGTGTAGTGATATTTCTGAGTTATTCAAATACAGCAATATAATTTCTATGCTAAAACTTGCTATATTTACAACGTTGCATAAACAGAAATATCCAAGAGACTTACTTTACTGGGCAGTGCTCTTATTCCAAGTTCCGTAAACACCGTGCCTCCACCCCAATTAACGTCACTCAGCTATATGAAAATGACAATTTTGAAGATGAAAAATATCCCTCGAGTCATGGATGAATGAGACTTATCCCTTGTCATTCAAAGGACTGAATGTATTCATTGATAATGGAATATATATATACATTACGTTCAACACAAAGTGATGTAATCGATTGACAGAGATGGGTTGTGTAAAAGTGGGTATGGATAATTTTCACTTTGTATACCATAGAAGTCTGAGAATCCATTGCTATTTGCGGCCAAGCTCAAATTTAATCCCGAGTTTGCCATATGATAGAGTGACAAAAAAAGACAAAACGAACAACCAATGACGCAGACTTTTGCTGTCGTGACGTACACCGACAAGACACTAAAACTGGTATTTTCTGTTCGAACGCATACAATGTGACTTTCACATTGTGTAATAATCATTATATACTTACATACATTAGAAATGTGGCTACTCGATGTTGAAGGACTGGACGATTATAATCGTAGTCATGGTGTGGTTCATATAAACCTCCCATACCGTAATTTAATACCTGGAAGTCGAACAGTGTCGAAATTACAATGACAAGGGTGAAAATGAAAATACAGATACATATATACACAGTATATACATAGATGCTCACATGCATACACACATTCATTACATTCATAAGTTATACATCCATCTGTCCGTCCGTCCATATATATATATATATATATATATATATATATATATATATATATATATATATATATATATATATATATATATATATATATATATATATATATGCATAACATACATAACAGACAGACATATAGACAGACAGTCAGATAGATAGATAGATATATAGATAGATAAATATATAAATAAATAAATAGATAAATAGAAACAAACAAACAAACAAACAAACAAACAAACAAACAAACAAACAAACAGATAGATAGATAGACAAACAGACAGACAGACATGGCTGTGGTAACTCTGCCATTGCATTGATGTTCAGCAGCACTGTAACAACACTGATAGAGAAATATTACATGACTGCTAGACTTTAGTAGTGAACATACGCACGCATACGCCCCCCCCTATACAAACACACACACACACACACACACACACACACACCTGTAATGGTTCTGCCGTCTCAATATTTAAACCAGAAATGGCCTCCACTCGTTTAGCTATATTCATTAATTCGCGGTCTTCTTTTTCAAACAACCATGCCCTAGAATATATAAAAAGAATTCAATGAGATGAAAACTCCTATGGGCCACACTTGAGCTGATACAAATTTCGACATGGCTTACAAATTCATTGCAGCAATCATGATTGATCCAATATTTATAATAATGAATATTCTGCATATAACAAGTCATTGTCATCAAATTTCACTAACAGAACAAGACTCACGTCAGTCAGTCATTAACATAAAATAATACTTCGGGGCCTCGCCTTACGCATTAGGCTCTTTTCCAACCAAGAAATCATGTGCAATATTGTTTGGAAAAAGAAAACAAACAATGTAAAGGAATTAATTTACATTTTTGTGTTAGAAAGTAACTGGTCGTGTTTATTATTGTTAACAAGTTTGAAATACACTCTTTGTCATAAAAGCTTAGCATTTGAGTGTTTGAGATACACACAATCCTTGTGATAAGAGCTTAGCATTGTATATATGTCAATGAAATGTCCCTGGTGTCATTTGAATTCAATACTCACGTGTTGCTTACTCTTAAATCTGCTACTTGATCGGTTTTGTTCACTAAAACAACAGAATTGTGTAACTGAAATAAAAATACATTAAAACTGTTATGAGAGTCATTTGAATTGATTTGATCAAATTGATGATACAGACAAATGTACGCCTCTTCATGATGTATATCTTTCCAGGTATTGACAGTGCCAGTCGTGAAACTTTGAACATTATTGTCACCTTTTGACCTGATCGATACTGGTTCCAGACACAAGACCTACTGAGGGAAACGCAATCTATCTCAAGATAATGTGAATTTAAATGTGTACACACATGTACATGTGCAATGCTTTGCCAACTTAAAGACTATCCCATCATGTAATGAATATGAATGCTGAGCCAGTGTTAGTTCAAAAGTTGACTCCCAGGTAACATTGCGGGTCCATTGCCTGTGCCATTACAACAGAATATTTCACCTTTATATTTCTCCATTATCGCGTGTAACGTGAATGAAATAGTTTATATATTTTATTTATGCTGTGAGACTCGTTAAATACGAAAATGCTTCCTTTGTTTTACAGTTGCGTTCCCCGTTTTGTTTTTGTTTTATTTTTGTTTTTTTGGTGGTGGTGGTGGTGGTGGTGGTGGTGGTGGATTAGCATATCACCTTACCAGCGGTTTAGCCTTCAGTTTTATCAGGTTTATTTCTTTGTCATTCAAAACACCCTTAAAGGTCAATGCCCTGGGGTTGCTCTCGTGTAAAATCTCTACTCCAACGGGACGGAGACGCAGCAATGGATGATCTGTCTTGTAAAAACAGTGAAGACGTTTTTGTACCGAGGGCGACGGCTGAAAGACAAAAACAACGAAATTAATAAACTAAGTATTGCATTAAAAGTATAAGGCTGAGTGTAGAAAAGAAAGTAAAGATGATAATAACTATATATGTATACAACATAACACCGTTTATACACGACATTTATTATGCCATTGGATTCAAACAATAAAGTAACAATTTTTTATGCAGGTAACCAGAAATATCTTTTTTAAAGTTCATAGTGTTGACTGTGGAATTTCACAGCTCCATAGATGTAGATTTTACGTATTATTTTTTTTTCATGAAAAGTTTTGTAAAATTTGTACATTGTAGATATTGATTTCTAAGTTCTGTTATTCTTCTAAGAAAAAAACAACGATCATGGACTCTTGATAGCTTTCAGTTTTGTTTTATCGGTAGCATGGCCTGTCGGTAATGAGAACCACGATATCCCAAACTATCAGTGACCGGGATCACATACAAAACTTTCAAATTTCAATGAATGAACTTCAGTGTCCTGACCTTCACTACATCTCCACGACATAGTTTCTGGTACCGTTGTTGGAGTGCAAATACACTCGTCTCCTTGAATTGGACTGGATAGATGGATTCCAGAAGGGGGTCTTGTTTCAAGTTCACTTTTGTTTCATTCGCTAACTGATCAAAGAGGACTAGGTTTTTCAAGGCTCGATCATTGTTCGGATCTGTAAATATATTCAAGATTTATAAGTTGACTCGTTATTCTAAACCCGTGACCTAAGCCCATTTCGGATTAGGATTAGGATTAGTGTCATAGATGTGAAAACAGGTGTCTGGCAGACTTACAGAAAAAACAAAACAAATTAGCTTATGACAAAAGAATGATCCTGTGTAATCTGTATGGCTCCGCTGATGAGACAAAACCAATGCAGGAACCTGGGACTGACTTGTGCGCCTTTAATACACTAGAAGGAGACGTTTACAAGGCAATAGAACAACATTTATTAATAATCACTTATATGACATTTAAGTCGTCAATTTCCTGGTTCATGTACTTGTAGTTTCCACACCATGTGTCTGCCATGTTTACAAATATATAAACATATCATAAATAAGCGTGTATTCCATACAAAAATATCCCTTACCTAATTCAATCAAATTCTTCGTCAGGGATACAGCTTTGTGGTAATCACCCTCTAAATAATGGCAGTACGCAAAATGTTCCAGTATTTGTTGTCTCGATGCTTCCTGCCAGGGTCGCACTGGATAACCTGCATTGAGTCTGCGCAGAGCTTCTTCCATCCAGGCGATACACATTCCGTGATCGTTAGAAAGATATGCTTCTTTAGCCAAGATGAAGCAATCCTCAACATCAAAATGACTTGGCAGTGTCTGACAATACAATGTTTTTAGTAGAGAAAATACTTATGTGGATATGTTTTTCCATTTATCAATAGTGACGAATTTGACTCAAATTGGAGTAATGTGACGTCAGTTCTGACAACACAAAAGGTTTATGGAACGTAGTGTATTGTGCAGTGAATGAAACACGATAAAGAATGTTGTTATACGTTGTAATTGAATACATATGTGCAAATAGGTATACGTACTACCGAAATTAAGAGAGTATAGTGTTTTTGTATCATGCAACATTTTTTGTAACAGTTTAACAGACAAAATACAGACACTGACTGCATTCAGGTACATACAATGATACATTATATCTCTATGTGAACACAAATAAATAGTAATAAATATTCCTCATCTGATAGCGAGGTTGATTTGTGTTCACAGTGAAATAACATTTCTCATTTTACATGTTTGTGCGCTATCACTGACGTCTATATACCTTTGGCGTAGATCCAGGTAAAGCACCGCTTGCAAAGTCACTGGCTGAGACTTGGTAGATATACTGCATACGATAGACAGCTTGACAAGCTCCCATCAAATCAGTATAGGGATCGACAAAGTTGTCAGTGACAGTATTGAGTAACCCTAAAACACCTGTCAAGAACAAAACACATAAAATTGAAGAATATGCAAGTGATGACTTGACCAATCAATAGAATTCATGGACGTCTGAAGGTCAATGTACCGTCATTCGACTCTGAGGTCACACATTGAAGAGACTACGGACACAACGAAGTCAATGATAATTACTCTCTGAACAGATTTTAAAAAAATGAACTGAACTGTAAAAATAACTCAGCGAGCAAGTGCCAATGATTTTTTTAGAATACCTTCTTGTGGGTATGCCTGACCAAGTGTCTACAACTATTGGAATAAAATATGCAATATGCGGTGAATAAAGCTACAGCGCGTTGTAGATTACTGTTTACTTTCTGTGTTTACAACCACACAGATAAGAAACTACACATGCTACACTTTAAAGATACATTTAGCAAGATTGAGTGAATACAGTTTCTAGCTCCATTTTGTCTAAATGAAATGAACTAGTGTCATCATGAAGACATCAAATTCAAAATTCAAAACATTAGTGACACCGTGTCTGCATCTAGTTGCAGTATGTTTAATTGGGGTTTTTTTTCATTCAGATTAAATGTATCAAGAAAATGTGATCTTGCTACATGATTGTACAGATAGAGTGAACAGTAATCTAAAATGTGCTGTACTATTAACAGTTATGTCATCGTCGCTGGATTTGGAGTGTTTCTGTGTTTGTTTGTGTGTGTGTGTGGGGGGGTGGGGGTTAATCTTATAACAGGACTAGCTTTGAAGGTCGTAAACTAAATGTCACATGTATATAAATGTTAGCTACTTACCGCCTGCAATCTCTTCTTGTAGTTTGTTTTTGATATGATAATTCCACGTTGTTGTAAGTCGGTAGACTAATTGGAAAGCAAACACGGGATTGGTCACGTGGTCATCGACGTGTTCTGATGACGCTGTAACTTTTGGCTTGATGTCATACAGAAATCTTCAAATATTTAAACAGAGCACATAATAAACCATTATAAACACGACCTTTCTCTGTGGGGTATTAACTCACTAGGAACTCCATACAATTTTGTAGACAAACACATCATTTTAGGGGACCCTTCTTTTTCTTTGCTCTTAAACCATTCAGATTACGACTGTATAAGGCCTAAATAATATTGTGTGGTTCCGATTACGCTCAATTTTAGAATTGGTGGGTAGGTAGATTTTTATTTTATTTTATCATATTTTTTGTTCCATATGTGAGTATCTAGTTCGGGTAGTTATGTTTTCTGTTGTTTTCCATATGGTCTCTGTGTTATTGGTTTATTCCCATCAGATGTACAGCCATTACAGATTGGAAGAACAGTTTTATAGTCTGACAAATGTGTTCACTGAGGAACTCGAGATAACAACCATAAAGTCGAAAAGCAATATCGAAGACTGCATGAAATGTATAGATGTCATTTGATTTCACTGATTACAATATTAGTAGTAAAGGAGTACAAAGAAAATTCTTAACTTACTGATCAATGAAAGCAAGGTTTTCTCTCGTAACCATTGGATACATCAGCTGTGATGGAGACAACAGGTCCCTATGACAGATAAGAAATGTTCACTCCACTGATGATAGAGGTCATATTAGGTCACAAATTTCATCTATACATTTTGTATTAAAGGAGATCGCTCTGGCAAGTTTCTCCTCTTTCACTTGATTGCCTGACACTAACTAAAACTACTGGTGTCTGATGGGATGCCTCTGTTGTGCGAATACAATCACCATGTGATCAAGATAGTGTAAACATTGGAAGTCCCTCAACAAAAATAAAAATAATACTTAAAATAACTGCAATTTAATTTGTTTTCATTCATTCCGTGTCATCAGGACTTTAACCTCAAGCAATATACGTGTGGAATGACGCCGGTGTACCAAATTCTATATTAGTCTACGTGGCACATTCAACATACTATCAACACAGCGTCCACTAAAATTCTTTAAGTGTGTACAGTATTTATCTGACCATTTAGTAAAACGTATAACTTTTCTCCCTTCAATAACATGACTGACTTACCCATTAGCAATAATCGATCTCGCAGATCTGACGTATCCATCAAGTGATTTTACCAATTGATGTTCAAACTCTGTTAGAATCCTCAGTTTTTCAATTGAACGGAAAGCCTGTGATTTTGAATTTGTGTTTCGTTCCGAGCATAGTGAGACATTGAAACAGAAAACCAGTAAGGGTACTACTTTCCACGTAATTTCAAATGCAAGTCTGAGCCTCATGTTTCTATGTCGTCTGCTTCCGAATCGTTAGTTTTCTGTTCAGTTGAGAAATCTTAAGGGTAAACCATTTGTTATGACGGGAGGGGAGGGGGTAAGCTACTATGGGCGAGACATAATTCAAAATTTGTCAACGAGTAACTTTCCATATAACTGAACGACTTCAAATATATGCTTGTTTACAAATATTTCAGATATCAACGTGTACCTTTGAGGATATTGTTGTATGAATCTGTGACTCTGTATTACATCCTGGCAATTTCCAACTGGAAGCAAACGTTTTTTCATTTCGAATTATTGAGACGTTTTACTCCCCTTTGCCAAGCAACACCCACAAAAAGAGCTCCACACCCGTTCAGATGTAGAATGGTTTATCCCTCAGAAGCTGTCACAGTGGAATTTGCGAGAAAACGCTGCATCGCAAGAACTTTTTAACGTTCAGGACGAGTGTCCCTGTCATTCATTTACTTGAAAAATGACGCGAAACGGAAACACACCATCAACAACGTAATCACATGAAGTGTTCATCAAACTGTATCCTAGCAACCGTTTCATGTTATATACATGCATAACAGAAAACCTCTGTCACCTGTAGTGCTTGGGTCAAAATAAGCCAAGGTTTCAACTCTGATCAATTGGTACGGTTTTCCGTAAACATTCTCTTCAATATCAACATTGAAAAAATAGTATGTTTATCATTCAATGACACTGAGATTAAGTCTACAAAGAGACAACAACTTTCGTAATGGCGTGGCGACTATGTATTTAAAATACTGGTTTTCTCTGTATATATACGTGTCACCACGTAGAGGGCGCACGCCACTGGTCCCTAGCCTGCATTCTAACGAATCATTATTCACACCTACATCGTGTATGTATCAAAGTCTTTATATTTTATTTCTCCCCCTTTCCAGATTCAATATATATGTGTTTTTACAAGAGTAAATTTTTTACAGTCTTTACTTCAAACTTTATAATTGGTAAATTGAAAATTGAAACTCTGTGGCTTACTTTATTTGTTATAAATCTTTTACATCATAGCTAATATTATATCTAAAAATATAGTAAGGCCACGGAATAAATAGCTAGGAGAGAATAAAATGTACATGTGTTTATCAATTAATTGAATATTGTAATAAACGTTTCATTAATGTAAGCTTATACGGGGATTGCTGTGTGTATTGCTTTTCTCGAGTTGATAACGTTTGTCAAAACGTGCGTCCCGTATTAGGTATGATCATAAACTTGGACTTTGATCATATAAAAAACCCACTAAAATCGACTTTCAAGTTGTATATATTTAGTGATGACTTGAAGGTAAAGGATCAACATACACTGTGAAATAATTTCCGAAGACATTTTGATTATAGCGATTTGGCTGGAACAGATGAACGCAAACGTACTGAGTACGGTGTGCGGCATTATTAATAATTATAGAGAGAGTTGCCACTTGGTGGCGTGTTAAGCAACAACAAAACACATATACGGGGATTCTCCCCACTTTTACTCTAGAATAAAACTCTGAATAAATAACTTTGAATAACTTCAAATTTCTTTGCCTCACTAAATGAATTAATCAATTTAAATAGGTTACAATTATCTATACAGGATTTGGCGATGCAGTGATAAAAACGGACAAACGAAAAACAAAACGACAACTACGATTCATAATTTAGAATGGTTTTGACATTCAGTCTGACTTGCAAATTTAGGAAAGAAATAAACAGTTTTGAAATAAAAGTCGAGTTGATATTTCAATCCTGGAAATGACGTTGCTTCTCATTCTCCAGGCGAAAGTCCACACCTCCTGTTGGAAAATTGACCGTAATAATTGAACCACTTGTTGATAACTACAGGAATAAGAAAAAAAGAAATCAAAATTATTACTGCTCAGCGATCGCGCAAAAGTGGCCCATTAAATGCGGTATACATTAAGTTTAGCTTTGTTCTCGATTGTTCTCGCATTAGTGTTAGGGGAGCCATGATAATTACGTAGGATTGTGTTTTGTTCTGGGCCAACTGTCTTTCACACCTAATGTTTCATCCTTTTTTATCAAAGCCTATCTGTGACTGGTAGCCTACTCGGCAGGGAAGATACTAGTATATACGCCGTGTTGGGGCGCCCTCACCGGCCTTACCCTTCTCTCAAATCGAAAGTCTATGGGCGAACGAAACTACATATCTAGCCAAAGTCTAGGTGACTGATCGAGATGTGTGTTGATCACAATATTTGACAATTTCACCATACTTACTCCATTTTTCGCCCAACAATACGGGACATCCACCATGTGTCGTGGACGAGTCTAACTCTCCCGATTTACGTAAGTTATACCAGAATGTTGCATCTCCCTGAAAAAATAAATAACAAGTCTCAAAATGAACATATCAACTACCACAAATAAACAAATTAATTACACTCAGATGAAATCATAAAATAAAAAGAAGGTTTGTCGGTTTATACAAATGCAATATTTCCGTAGATTCAAGTACACAGTATGAAAAAGACGTTGCTGTTAAATTATACATACCATGTAGTATATGGTACTGGGACTATGAAACTACAATTAGAATAATCAATTTTACCTTTCTTGGACTAGCTCTTACTCCGTGATCAACAAAAACTGTACCGCCGCCATATTCTACATCAGTCAACTATTAAGGAAAACAAAACTTATTATATTAACAAGGTATATTATGTACAGTAAAACAAAAAGTCATAAGTAAAGGAAATACAACGAGGTACGTTTGCGAATGCAATGAGTTGTATATCCCACCTATACCACGGCTCCTTCGTGGTAATGACTTATTGATATTCATTACACCACTGAGTCCTCATCTCTATCATTTTCACATATACAACTGCATTCTCAACTAT
>NC_135556.1:18813641-18866141 GCF_964340395.1 Glandiceps talaboti | reverse complement strand
TGAATGTCACCAGTCGCACCTGTACAACACACTCACAACATTAGTCATATAGAATTTCAAACAGATTCGTCTGAACATGTTCATATATGTAAAGCGTAGTCGATATGCCAACAATGCCTACCTTCAATACGCTGACATATACAGATCGATGAAGAGAGATTAAGGATTGTATACTTTATGCTGTACCTTCAGCAGTGTAAAGGTCGCTATGATTTAATGAATTCAATTGTTTGCTGCAGGTGACTTCCCACTGTTTCGGGAGTCGAATGCGTTGCCTGAGCATAGGATCACATGACATCCTGTATAGTGTTATACTACAGACGAATTACCAAAAAATACTTGTGCACTTGTGCATTTATAAAGCGTGTATATCAGTTCTACAAGATCGCTATGATCATATACAAATTGACATACCTATGAATTATGTATTTGTTTACAGTTAGCTGGTAAATATATTCTCTTCCTGGTAGTTACAGTCCAATACATAATGTTGTCTGAAGTCCAACTTCGCTATTGCAGTGCAAATGTACAAAAACACACACTGTTTCCGAGAGTTGACCGTACTATACCACGAGATATCGTAATGGAGAAAAGATTAATGCGAGACCAGATTGAAGAAGGATTTCCTTCTGTGAAAGAGTTACTTAACTTAAATGTGCCTGTCGATGAAGACACCGACATTACTATTGCAACTCCTTGTTCCGTCTATGATCTTTTCTATGGGAGAAACATGAGAATGGAACCAGTTGGAAGTAACTTTGAGGGGTTTTCTTTCCCAGAGATGCAAGAACTCGATCCTGTTGGATCTGAGATTGTCTCTGATGAAGCGGATATTAACTTAGTTTTGACATCGTTAATTGCATGTGAAAATTCCTATAATCCGTCATTCAGATCAGATTGCACTTTGGCAGCGTCAACTTATATCTTAAACTTGGCATTCAGTGCTGACCATCCGGGATATGCTTTCCTGACAATCTGTGACAAAAACACATGCGACAAATTAGTTAACATGTGTCATGTAATGGCCGGTGACACGCCCATGGGGATGGAGTTGTATCTCTCACCTCTGAACATGGTCAGGGAATTTCTTCATGTAACTGAATTTCGAGCATTTTTGAAGAATTTGATATTTTTTTCTGAGGATTTACCTCTACAGTACCATGTTGGTAGAGAAGGACCTGCAGTCCATGTGCACTCTACATGCGAGTATACTACACATATTTACGACATGGCCATTGCAATTCCTTGCCACACTTGGCCTTCTATTGCTCATGATTGGCTTTCTCGCAAACATCCGAGTGGATGGCCATCAGAGGCTTTAAAACAAAACGTAATACATCATGGATGCATGGTGGTTCCAAAGTCCCCAGAAGATAGTAAGACGTTCCTAGAGTGGCGCCTTTCTTTCAGTCTTGCAGAACGTTCCCTGGCTGAAGATTTGACTGAGATCCAGAAGACCTCCTACATACTGTTTAAGTTGATCTACAAATGCTTTCTTAAAGTCCCCGGTGCAGACGGAATCAAATCGTACCACCTTAAGAACATCTTCTTCTGGACTCTGGAGAGAATTCCTGGCAGTCAGTGGTCAAGAAAAACTGTAGTTGATCGCACGGTGAATCTGCTTCAAGCACTGAATATCTGTTTAATTCAGCATAACTGCCCTCACTATTTTATACCCAGGAATAATCTGTTTCAAGGTCTAGATGAAGAGACGCTCTTTATCACACAACAACGTGTTCAGATCATCACGATGATGGATCCGTCTTCCTGGTGTAAAGGTGACAGATTACTACACCATCTTCCGTCAACGAAATCGCGAAGTCAAATAGGACGTGATTTGCGAAGTATGGTGAGGGAAACTAGAAGGAAGTTCTTTGAAGATTCTTTACGCCCTGCAAATTCATTACTGAAAAGAGAAGCTGTCGAAGAAATTCTTGAAGGCATTATTAAGGAAATAGTTGACATATGCGTTGAAAGTGGAAGGCAGAAAGACTTAATCAGGAAATTAAGTTCAGGTAAGACAATAGAGATGGCAGATCTATATTCATATTAATAATAATCCGTTGTTGGTTTCCTTTTCCTTTAATTTTGGTGGATATTGTCCAAGTCTATTCCATTCCTTCATTTTTCTGACGAGATATATGACGAAATTAACTTTCAAATTGTCAATTGAATTTACCTATGTATATTACCTAGATACATTTTTACATTAAAATTATTTGATAATGCTATTGCTGTTTATAATTGTTCATCATCCTCTCTTTATGCGCACGCATTGCTTTCGAAATTTGCTCATCTTATCTACTCTGATGTTTTTGCACTTTCTAGAATTTAGACGAATACTTGTCTGTGATTTTCCTGCATCGATAGAAAGCTGGAAGTTACTTTTCAAGAAAAGATTACCATTCAAAGAAGTTATGAAAGCTACTCGCAGTGGTTATATGGAGTACAGTGCAAGTATTCTGGCAGGCTGTCATTGTGTTGAGTCATTTTTCAATCAACTTTTCCTGGTGGAAGAGACTCAAAACACATTTGGAGACCCAGGTCTATACAATTTCTTGGAAGGAGAAGTTGATGGTCATCTCGACATGGATAACAGCACAGAAGAGGATGAGGAAAATGATAATAGCGATTACTACTTTGACTATAAGGAAGCAATCGGAGAGTTTGAACAAACTTTTGATTACGAGAAGGCAGTTGAAGAGTATACACTATCCAAAAAGATGGAGGAAATTCAGATGTACGGTGAAGATCATCGGGAAGATCCCGAAGAGTCCATCCCTAATGTTAATGATAATGGTGAGGAGAACATATCGGAAAACAGGAGAGCATGGCGTTTTCTTATGGATATCTATGTGTGATTCAACATCAGCGAAACTGATTTGCTGTAGAACAAAGTCACTATTTCTGATTCAATAGCCTGTAAACATGAACAGTCGCATGCATTAATAGGAACATGAACTCCAGAACAAACTGTACTCTCACGAGAAATGACAGCTGAAGCAAGAAGACTTATAAGATGAATTCTGTCAAAAGAACGATAATTCCTGTGTCATCAATTACAACATGGTATTATATTTGTATTATCTGTAAGACATAATTTTTGTACAGTCTTTAGCGATTGGCTTAGATCGTATCACATGGTATGGTTTACTGACCCATAGTGACTTCAATTTGCATATAACGGGGAATTATTCATATTCTATTTTCCCAAGGGCACTATAGGACCATTGTGACCTCAATTTAATATAGAAGGGTACTATTCGTATTCTGTTTTCCCTAGGGCACCATTGGCAATTCTACCAGTAATTTGCTTTGACTAGGCAAAAAATACGTGCCTGAGAATATGATGTGCTCTAAAACACTTATTGTCTGGTCTTATTCAGGCACTTGTAGACGTCATATTACTCCCAGGGCTGTTATGCAACAACTACTCTAGGTTTCCGAGGACGAACCCTGAGGGAAATAGTTGCTATATAACAGCACAAGCACGAGACGTCGAGACGTCTACTAGTGACGTCACAGCGAGACAATAAGTGTATAACAGTACAGTGTACAACTTTACTTCGACGTTATACAGCTTTTCGTATAAAGGAATACACGATTGTGGATACATAATTCATTAATTCGGAAATTTAATTAAAACATAATTACCCGTATTACATTTGCTACTTTTGAAATCGTAAAGCATTTCTTTCTATACTACAGACGCATTTTCTCATTTTCAAAGAATTTTTTTAGTAGAAAAGTATATAAAATTCTATTTAAAAAATAGTACTGGTAACTAGCGATTTCAGGTACTTTTGATGATTTTTACCTCTTTTTTAACAAATAATTTCCAAACAGTCTCAATATGATTTGACTCTTAACCCTCACCCTGAAAATGAAGGTAAACAGGATTAAAACATACACTCTCTGTCATAAAAAATTGGCATTTGGATGTTTAAGAGACACACAATATTTCATTAATTGTCATAAATGCTTGGCACCCTAATGCGAAGCCTTTATGACAACAAGTGTATAACACTGGTAATAACATTATATCTGATTTGTACGTTGAGAGCTGTTGAGGGCACTGATTTTTGGGTGCGGACGCACAAATCAGCCTGCTTTCATTTATCGTGTATAACTACAAAATACACTTTTAGCCAACAATATTCATGGTGTACGATGTTACGAGTAAGTTATTGTACCTAACAATTTTTTTAAATAAAAAAAAAACCACCCAACTATTGCAGCAAAGTCAAATAAAAAAAGTTTGTATATGGAAGGCAATACATGGCTCAATACAGTATATTACATTTGACTTTGAATGTCAAGATCAAATTTATTAGTAGGAAGACCAAACATGATAACGTGGAATTTGGAAGTAGAAATTCATCTACATTATATTACAACGTATCCCTTTCAGGCTCATGAATTTTCTATAAACTTGGACCATAGTAATGCACGTAGTCTGATGTGTTCAACATCATTGCAGCCTTCTTGTCTTAATCAAATGATAGTACTGGTACTGAGTAGGAAGACACGTGTCCAACCCAGACGTCGAGTTTGGTCATGGTGTTCCCGGAGGAAACTGGTTACATATACAATATTCGATGGACACTCGTGAATCCTGACAAAAGTCATACTTTTGATAACGTGATATCTGCTTTATCTGAAATGGAAAACAACAGCGCAGCACTAGCTTTGTTAAACAAGTGATTCAAGTTGTTATATATATATATATATATATATATATATATATATATATATATATATATATATATATATATATATATATATATATATATATATATATATATAACTCATATATATATATATATATATATATATATATATATATATATATATATATATATATATATATATATATATATATATATATAAAACTCGGTGAATATCAATCTGCTAAGACAGTGCTCTATACCACAGTGGTCTACTGGTCGATATATGTAGTGTGTGTATATATATATATATATCTGTGTGTGTATGTATCATACACACACTACATATATCGACCAGTAGACGCACTTTTAGACATAAAGTGCAATTCATAGACATACCATGTCGCCTGTCAAAAATGTTTCATCTGGACATGTACATCCAAAAAACATCCTCATTAAACGTGGGACGATTTATAGTTTCAAGTGTTTAGATCAAAATGGTGTTTGACCCAATGTTCAACTTTATCCTGAACAATACTTTGGAATATCAAGACTAAATGTCGGCTTAATCTGCCCAGTATATTTTAGCCTTGGAATGTTGATATCTATCGACATTTTAGATTCTATTCATATACCTAGGATGCGATAACCTTTGTTCTGAGAATAATGTCTCAATTAGCTAGTTCTAAATCTTACCAAAACAATATGTCGGTTGACAGACAGACAGACAGACAGACAGACAGACAGACGGGTGGATAGAGACATACATACATACATACATACATACATACATACATACATACATACATACACTGAATGACGGACGGACAAATATTCGACGTTGCTCACAGCACTACTTATATAAGCTTTTGACCAGATGTGCTCACAGGCACCAAGGTATATTTCTGTCAGTTCCTATGTATGATAAATCAACTGAACTATTCATGTGTAGAGTTTATGTATTTCTCCCAAAGCCAAAGTGGTCACAATATTCATAATTATGACCCCCCCCCCCCTCCCTTCCAAGTTTCAACATTTTTGGACACAATTCACATGAAATTTCATAATACTGGAACACATGGGTACCAAGGGATAGTTCTGTCAGTACATAATTATGTATGATAAATCAACACATTAGGGGTGTAAATAGTGCAATGGAGGATAAAAAGCTAAAAACATTTAGTTCCCCCCTAACTTAATTGGCCAAAATTAAAAATGTCCATCCAATTTCAATCAGTATGTATTTATTAATACTATGAATACAAAGCCAGTATGTAGTGAGGAAAAATAGTTCTTTTGTTGACACTTTATTTTAGTGCTGTGCTATAGTGAAAATTCTTCCATTTCTCAATTTGGGGGATATTTCTTAAAAAGAAATAATTGTATGTTTAGGGGTACAAACAGACCCATTAAAAAGTAAAATCGTTTCTGTAGGATGAGAACTAGACAACTAAAAAAAAACACCCCAAAAGTAAAAGAATTTAATTTTTCATCCTACATTGATTTGAAATATATATTGATCTCGCACCTTATATCTCATTCTCGCATTGTTGAAACAGTTAATACAACATGTGTCGGAACCTCCTAGACGTCTAGTCCTGTTTGCAGATGATGCACCATTTCGCTCGCATATGGCAACAATGTGTATTATGCAAACCAGTGAAAGGCAAAAGGAGTTCATATCCCAAGCTGAAAGGTGGTGATATTGAACTTTGAAAAGGTCTTCCATGACATACCGAGCACTAAAGGAAAAAAATAGAGGAGTAAGCTTATGGTGATATTACTAAAGATGTTGCTATCGCTACATTCGGACGAGTGGTGAGAACTTGATTATATTACAGTGTACTAGGTGGTATGTCGTACGGTCGCAGCCCAGTGAAGAACTTTTTTTTTTCACTTTCTATTGTCCGCTACCAGTCGGAAGGTCCTGGCCCTGTGAAGAAGTATTTTTTTCACTGTCTATTTTCCACGACCGGTCTCAAGGTCGTAGCCCAGTGAAGAAGTATGTTTTCACTGTCTATTGTCCACGACCAGACGAACGACCACGGCCCAGTGAAGAAGTTTTTTTTTGTTCACTGTCGATTCTCCACAACGGGTCTTACGATAAGGTCGTAGCCCCATTTTTAAATACGAGAAGTAGCTTTTTCACTTTTTTCCCCACGATCGATCGTACGGTTTCTAATAATTATCATTGTTGTTTTTCTTGAAATGAAAAACTTGGTTTTAGCATCGATGAGACATCAATGGTTTGAGAAAACGCGCACAAACAATCAAATGATTGACCTAGTGCTTTGACCCCATCAATCACCCTCTAGCTCTGGTGACACTAGTGACCTATCGAGCGATATATGCTTCCAAAACGACATAGAATCAATCTGTATAGCAAATTTGGTTACCATAGTAACAAAGCAAAAACCCAAACAAAGTACTTCATTTAATGGCGATATGGAATTATGGTCAGTATGTAAATTTCATGTGAATACCATACAAGTCATAGTTTTGAAATAATGCAATTAAAGTTTCCAAGTGTCATGTCAGTTTCATTTCGAGCAGTCGAAATCAAAGCAACTAAGGAGAAAATTAAAAGAAAATGTTTTTGCTTGTTTGTAGGGGGGGGGGGGGTACTCAACTTGGATGACTTGTGTAGAACTAGAAGCAGACATTTATGACCCGGGTATCACAGGTAGAAAGTCTTGGATGTATTCAGACGTTATGGTCAATCGAGCAATAGTTCGCAAACTCGTGTAATCAGCCTTTTTTATGGCCTCGATGTTCCGAATCAATGTTTTAAATGGGTTTTCCCTTGTTGGTGTTCTAGTCTGGTAACTCCTTAGCATGCCACCATGCTACCTCAACCCAACATTTAATTTAGTAGATTGAGAGATGAAATTCTAGCGTCAGACACTGGGCGTGGTGTTATCTTTTTGATATGGCCGACTCCAACTTTTCTGTATCGCACGTCAATGTATTTGCTTGACCGGCAATATAGGGAGTGTGGTTGTTGATACATTTCATCAAGTCTAAAATTTATAAGACAGTTCCTCTTTAAGTCATGGTAGTAAAGCTAATTTTCTTCGCAGGGACTCCTGAAACTCACACGAAATTACCTTCCGTTCACCCTAAATCTCCAATTCAAGAGTACGTACAGCGATCGAAAAACATATATTTTCACGTGGCAAATAGATAAATAAATACTATCTCAATATGTATTTATCAGTTTGACTCCGCAAGAGTATTCTTCAGGTAGCAGAACAACCATCAGGAACATGTGCTGAAATAATTACAACTTGGTTTATCGAAGTGATGGCACTAAGTTCACCGTCTCCTAATTTATACAGCTCCTCTTGAACTACCAGCATATTAAGTCCAACGTCAAGGTAAGTTTTGTAAATTACCAAGCACGTCAATAACATCATATTGAATCATGGTGTTCCTGGAGGAAACTGGTTACAGATACAATATTCGATGGACACTCGTGAATCCTGACAAAAGTCATACTTTTGATAACGTGATGTTTGCTTGATCTGAAAACGAAATAAGATGAGTGTCAATAAAATGGCTAAGATATTTCCACACTATATTTTGTGAAGTCCTAAGGATTGAATGAAAACTAAATATATGCACTTTAAAAAATTCTTTAAATATTTGTAAAAGGCAATAATAAAACGTTCCGAGCAAAGAATGGAACAGTTGAGCTTGCTTGCAGCAATGGTTTTTTACTAATACTTACCGTGTTTATAATACCTTGGCTGTCCACCATCAACTGCCACGTAGACGGTCCTTCATATGCAGTAAATGTTATTTTAAATTGATTCATTTCTTCACCCTTCGGGTTTTCACCATGTTTATATGCTACCACATTGGTTATCATTTCAAGATGAATATCCTTGCAAGTCGTTGATGTGTTCCTCCTGTTGGGGTCTTCCTCCAGTAATATTATCTGAAATTAACACAAATGGTAGTCTGCCTGTTATTACCATATCACTGGCCATCTCAACTGTCTGTATTTGGAATAACAGTGCCTGACACAATCTTATTTCTTTCCATTGAAGAGTAAACACATGTGATATCATACCAAACAGTGTCCGATTCACATATAGTCTCATGGTATTTTAACATAAAGATTAAAATATATCTTATGTACAAAAAAGTGGTCTGCCTAAAATTGATATGTACTATGATGACGCAGTAATGTCAGCTATGACGTCACCCTCTGTTGATTGTATTGCCTTACGCGTTTGTTTCTTAATTTGTCAAATCCACTTCTGATGAAGTTGTGACAGGTGACACTTGGATTTTAAAACAGCGCTTGATGAGAGATTAATAATTTCAATCAAACACATATTAATCCTGTCAGCTACAGACCATCTGTCGGAAGTATTTCATGCCGTGTCCGGTCAATATAATTGTTTTGTTATGACCATGCATGGCGTGTATTGTTTTTGTTTGAACAAAATCCCTGTTTCTAATATAAAAACTAAACTAACGCTCAAAAGCCAAATACATTTTACTTTATTTTCTGAAATTAATAATTGACACTTTTTCAGATTTAATTGTCTTTACATGGTAAGCAATCGAAGTAAGAAAGAACTTTTGGGTTTATACACAGATTGAAACAAATTAATTTACAGTTTTATTCAGATTGAACCTGTGTTCGTTCATACAGGTTTAGACTTTGAAAGCAATCTGTTAACAGGTACAAAGCTCCAAGTTCACGTACGTACATTACTGACGTTCCTAAAAAAAAGGAAGTCATTATTACAGTACCTTTGAATGTTTGTTGTTTATTTCTTGGATAGCATTATTGACAAATCTGTAATGATCTTCCGTCCACTTGTTACTTGGTAAAACCTGTGGCATATTGCATGCACATGACCAGCTAGGTATTCCAGCCGAAGCACAACTGCGATTCCTGAAAGCAATGGCATTTCAAGTGGTGCAATTAAAGGAACAGAACTGTTTACAAATTGATAACACACTTTATCCTGCGAATTTTTGAACGTGTAGCAAATCGCAATTTTTGACCAAATTCACAATATATTCTAATGAATACGTTATAGGACATGTGCACTTTATTATAGTCAATGTCCAAATCAAGTTCTTTGAAATTTGAAGTGTGCACGCATACACTCTTGCCTGATTACCCCAATATCACTATGCAAATGATTCCTTAGAATTACGAGCTACGTCAGCGAGCTCTGTTGGTTATATGTGCTTTGTTATCAACATGTGTACTATACTATAAGAAGTTCGAAGAAGTTCATTCTGAAGATGTTGCCAAATTACCCAAAAAATGTTATTTATGCAAATGCATGGTTAATATTCAGAGGATGTTTTCAAAAAATATTATCAGTTCTTCGCATTAACTCATAGAATCTTTCATTTCAAACAAGGCAGGTTTTTTTGAGATATTGTAATGATACGGGACATACATACAGACAGACAGACGCCAAGCATTTCTTAAGCGCCCCTTTGGAGGCTGCAAATACATGTGACATATTTGATTGTTTCGGCGACCTTAGCCGTTGTATTTACTGTATCCACGAGGTTCAGACAGTTCCTTGCGATCGGAAAGTGATACAATAGTGATAGATGTTCCAATCGAAAATTAATTATTACTATATATCTATTTATATCTTGGCAGCCAATTTAACCCAACCTGCCTGCACCTAGCACAAATACATATTTTTTTCGATTCTAAAAATAATCTACGCTCTCAATGGATCTGTTTCACAATATTTTTAAGTTTAATCTACTAATGATTTCATTTTTTAGGCAATAATTTATTGTTGTACGTCACATCGACGACTGGTGACATTATTTCGTTCCATAAAATTAGCTAATGTAATATATTGCTTACTAATTTACGTTTTATTCCATATAGGTGAATGAGATGATGTCAGCAAGTACTCTTTACATCATTAGATATGAATTCAGGACATCACCATAGCAATTTGTTCCAGATGGGTAATCTAAAATTTGTTTTCATTTTCGACAAGGTGAAGCTGTGATGAAAGGATCTATCGATACATTACATTCTTCTTCAGAGTACACGTCATCACTAAATAGATAATTCTAAACCGTATGTTCCTGTAAAGTGTCACCAGAATGAGACAAACTAAAAACGTAGCGTGAAAACACACGATATGTAGTCTGCACTATAACCACTGAAGGAATGTTTCAGGGGTTTTCAATATATGCTATGATAGATTGAAGCGATTGTTCACATGTCAAATTAGTGTAACGGCCTGAATGTACACATATGGTTGGTCTTGTAGAGGTATTTATTAAAAATCAACTAAAATGGTGTCAAGGGCATTTGGAGCACAATTGAATTGTAAGCGATATAATATAGTCAATAGATGGGATTATGTGGTTTAGTCTGTATGTAGGTGGGGCGAATGATGCAGGTCGATATTTTACCATTGCAAATAACAATGTTGTTTGATTATCGCTATGGGCATTGTCATGAATTTTATACACATTTGTGTTTATATTCAAATGCCAATTCACTGAACTACTGTAAAAGATAATGCATATAGGTTGTTGCTATGGACTTGGTCTTTGTTGCGCGGCATGTTTGTATTAATGTGTTGTTATCCTAGCAACAGACGCTGTCTTTCTACTGTTGCTATGGACAGGGTCTTTGCTGTTAGGATTATTCGTGTCAATTTTTTTACATGTTTACTTGAGTGAATACCGATCACTTTTGTTATCTATACTAGGCACACTGTCAGTTTGATGTTGCGATGAGTTAAGTTAGCTGCTATTCATATCGGATCCAAGTTTAGAATGATTCAGATACCTACCCATCACTCTAGACTTGTCATCGTTGCAAGAGACTGTCTGTTGATGTTAAGGAATATGTGTATCAATATGTATTTAACTGAAGCTTAGAAACCTATATATAAAATGAATGTAATATCAATTACATGTATGAGTGCACATCATTTACTTACCTTGGGATTATGTCTGTGAATAAATTATATGATGCATTATGCAAATGACCCCTGACGTCATGTAAGTTTGGATAGTGTAGAAGAGACTTCATGGTCTTATGTACGTCGTAGAACACCTGACGACAAACAAGAATTACTATGTCAATTGATGTCAGTCTCCAATCACGTGTGGCAGTGCATTATAATTTAGGATTACCAAATGACTGACACTGGGTGTTTCATGCATTTTCTGACTAATATTTTGTGCATTCCTGATCAAACAAATTTTAGTTATGTGTTATTGATGGTATGATTCGTTGACACTTTGATAGGCTATCTAATTAAACTGCTTCAATTATGCATCGAAAGAACGTCTGGAGAATACAATTTTCAAGAGATGCGAAGCGTCAAATGTAAACACGTATTAACTATGTTTAGAAAATGTGGGTTTGTTTTGTATAATAGTTAATACAGGTAAAACATAAAGTAAATGTCGATACATTGATTAGGTGAAATTGAGTGTTCCATAGTGCAATCTGTTAAATTACATGACGTCACTGTAGTCATTTAAATATCGACTGCAATTCATACACTACAATTTAGTAACAATTAAAATGTCTTGCTATTATTTAGGTTCATGGTCCAATCACAATGAAAGAAGGTCAATTCAAAACTAATTCGTTCTAGGCTTAACGTCATTTCCGGTCGTACCAAATTATTGGACTGTAAGCCAAATGTCCAAGCAGAAATCCACACTTCACTTACAACGTATCTCCTGCTATTCAAAATCAGGTTGCGTTCCCATTCGGGGTGTGATCTGATCACGTGACGTGGTACTATGATTGACAGGAATGGGAGCAAGACCTCGAGATGACTACCGAGATGTTTGCCGGCCTCTCCTGCGTATATCTGTCCGTGATCACCGAACAGAAACTGAAAAGAGAGAAAGAAAGTGCAAAACAACTACACCAACTACATAACAGAAAATAGTCCATTAAAATTACTTGTGTTTAGTCATGTAACAAGTGATTCATTTTCCTACGAGATCATTAAGGGATTATTTTACTAAGCCTTTTTGAATTATATGAATTACATGTTTGTCCAACAAATCATATTCTGATCATTGAAAGCAGCTGAACAACTTTCCGTAGATGACACAATAGGCTTCAAATTTCTTTTACATTGAAAGAGGAACACCACTCCAAATAAGTATATTTTCATAAACTTTGTGTTCAGGAAATTTTGCGCGATTGCCATGTGCAGAACGTTCAAGACTATTCATCTAAAGGCACTTAGGTTCCATGAATAGTCAGTGCGCATATAATACATATGTATGTCTCCTAAGTTTCATTATGCAACTGTGGACCAATGTGCAAACAATAGAACTGAAACAGAGTTTCAACTCAATGTTTCTTGGCAATTGCGCAAAATTTGTGTGATGTGAAATCATGAAATGACTCTCCAGAACCCAAAATTTTTGAAAATACCTTTATTTCCTAGAGTCGCGTTCCCTTTGAAGTTACTTACTATAATGAGATTGCGGTGCTTCTTTGTTACAGTGTCTAGAAACTGAACGATGCTGTCATCCACTTGGTTTATAGACTCGTGTTCGGATCTGTAATTGAAAGTATTAAGGAATAGACCAGTTGTCGGTTCCAAGATGCATTGCGCGTCTCTCCATACAATGGCATGTATTCTGTACGCGCGGGGGAGTTTGCACGCGCTACTCTGGGGGATGGTTGTCGGTACCCTGGGTTTACCTGTAAAATCCCACTCTGTCATCGATGGCGTTCAGTCATAAAGTCACCCATAATTAAAGAGGTCAACATTCTTACCATCATTTCCTTATGAAAATGTTATTTCAAATGTAATAAAGACAAAACAAGACTAACTCTAACAACATAAGCGACGTCCTCTCGCGCAATGCATCTTGGAACCAGAAAATCGACTATACGAGTACCCAGTGATTCCAATAGTATATACTCATTATAAATGCACTCTTAGAATATGTGTAATAATGAAATAATATTGAGTTGAATTTCGCGTAGGCTTATTGGAGTATGCACGTCGCTTGCGGGCGCTCTCGAAAGTTTACACACAAGGGTTGGGTCAAGGAACTACTTGTACATATTTGAGATCTACTGTTGCAACGGTTCTTACCTGTGTTGTGCATTCAAATCAAACGCTGCCCACTTGGCTGGATAGTCGTGATCAAGGAAATCCCGTGTATAATTGATGACGTAATCATGTAACATGGAATCTCCTTCACATAGACCAGACAGCACCTCCCCATTTCGTGTAACACCTACCGGTGAGTTTTCACGTGCTACCCAAAGATGCTCAAAATGAGGTAATACACCGGGACGGTTAGTACAGTCCTGAAAATAATGTACTTAAAATGAAATGATATTTATCAACCACTGAGGAAATAAGCTTACATACTATAAAACGTATTGCTGTCGACAAATGATCCGTATGCTTGGGTGGGTGGGGGGGGGGTTCTAGTATCAAACTAAAACTAAACAAAGTTCCGATATCTTGGCATGGATATTTACGCCCGAAAGCGCAAAAAACAGAAATTTATAAAATCTCCTAAATACATCGAATACGAATACGAAAACACATAATATTGTATCTATACCACGTAGTAAGAGTACCCATGCATACGTTACACGTCGTAAGAGTACCCATAGATATTGTATCTATACCATACGTTACACGTCGTACGGGTAGAGTACCCATAGATATTGTACCTATACCATACGTTACACGTCGTACGGGTAGAGTACCCATAGATATTGTACCTATACCATACGTTACACGTCGTACGGGTAGAGTACCCATAGATATTGTACCTATATCATACCTTACACGTCGTACGAGTACCCATAAGACCATTACCAGTATCAATACCATAGCTGGTCAGATATCCACGTTTATTGGCATACTGCCATAGCCATTCATTTACAGGTTTTACAAGTCTGTCAACAGAGAAGTAAGAATAAGGTAGCGATAAACTTTTCAGTAGGTAGAGTATCTAGAACCATAGAGTGGATAATACACATACACACACACACACACACACACATACACAGATATATATATATATATATATATATATATATATATATATATATATATATATATATATATATATATATATATATATATATATATATATATATCGATGTGCGTCTCTTTCTATATCGTTATTGTCTGCCTTCGGCGTATGCAAATGCTATAGCTCAATTCACTAACGTCTGCCTCTCTTGTAGGAGACTCGGTTTATCGAGATATTGTGGGCAATTTATCATCATCATTGGTCATTCTTTCACTGAACTATAGAGATTGTATACAGGAATGCACATTGTAATGACATTTTCTTGATAAGCTTGCCGTATTGTTATAAAACAGTGACAAAAGCCTTTCGAAAAAGCTAATTATACTTATTTTTCTTTTTGAAACGTGCAAAAAGAAACTATAAAACACTCACGCATGTCGGAGTACCCGTTCCTCTTCATCAATCCTACTGAAGTATTCACCTGGTGGAAATGAATGAATGACAGAAGTCACACAGAATGAAATAAACACAGGAAACTGTATACGGGCCTGTAGATCTGGCGTAGGGGGATCACGTGATGTGTCTTACCTGAATAGAGCGGATATAGATTTACTTTGAATCACGTGATAGGTCTTACCTGCATAGAGGGGATATAGATTCATTGCCGTTATTCCACTAATTGAGTTGACTCTATTGAATAGGAATGCCTGGTGACTTGGTCCAGCATGTGAGTCGTTATCACCGTCTGTGGTATTGTCTGTAAGAAGAGTATGAAGTACATACAGATACATTTTAAGCTGGAAATGGTATCAATCGTAAGTTAGGTATATCAAGACACAAAACGTCCAATTAGCTTTCTACAACAGATAGATTTGATTGAGCTGGGGTATGTGATATGAGCATAGACAAGATGAAGAACTACAAAATGCAGAAAAGTTCGTGTGAATAAACTTACAGCAAACATATCTACGATAACTTAAAACTTCATTAAGATTGATCCCAAAACTTCTGCTAATGAAATGAAATCAAGCAATCGATTGTAAATAAACCAGTGAGTATATATTTTAAAATAAATTAAAGTGACATTTGTTCAACACACAGCTACAACTACTAATAATAACAAAATAATGCCATCCAGCAAAGACAGCGGACTGCAAGTGAGTCTGAATGGGTGTCTATACCATGATCACAACCCTTACCATACTTTGATGCATAGAATAGTTTTCTGATGAACTTTGCCGTCTTCGGAATTCCACACTTCCGATGAAAATGTGCTCTTGATAGGGAGTCCAAACTAATTGAAAGTACTGAGATTGGCTCCCAATCGGGCTCCTTAGATTTCTGACAAAAAGAAGTAAAATATCCTTACATGTTAGTCGAACATAAATGATCGTTATTGACGTCACATGTATAATGAATACAATTGAATAAAGATGTTAAGTCCCGGATGTTTAAGTACTACGATTTGTTACCGTTATATACGGATAGCATGTAAACACAAATATATCAAAGTTCAGCCATGTCGAGGAAAAGTGCAAAGAAGTAATTACCAAACATTTGTTATACAACCTCAGACCACTATCGAAAATACTAGTAACTACGCTATACTTGTCATAGAGGCAATGTATGTCTGACGACTGAAAACTCACTATATATCATTTTTCTTACCATCTTTTTGAATAACGTTTTCTGATCAATCGATCTGTTATTTGGTATAAATTGTGTTCTGTAGTTGTGTGGCGACGAAACAACCCTAGAATGACAATATACAACATAGTATCAGTAAGGTTTGTCTAACATATACCAATTTATGTATGTATGTATGTATGTATGTATGTATGTATGTATGTATGTATGACAGTGAACATATCATGTCACAGTATAACCATTGGCACCCTAACCTTCCATTTTCCTCCATTTTACATTCGACGTCAGCATATTGAGTATTAAAGTCTATAGTCTGTAGTCCATTATAAGATTGCCACTCTGGGTCTTTTGCAAACTTTCCATTTGCCATTGGCACCTCGCTTTCCTCACGATCAATGAAGTTTACCCTAAAGTCGCCACTGCAGTTGACAAATAGTTTCCTGAAAGAAATTAGACAATACATTTAAGTTGAAAAGGGGAGAGTTCTTGTAGTAACTTTGAAGATACTTGAAATAACTCAAACACGTAACATACACTTCCCTTGAAGATTTTAACAATGGCAAACAAACAGACAGACAGACAGACAGACAGACAGACAGACAGACAGACAGACAGACAGACAAAGATTCTTGTTGAACCAGACGATAAAATGTAGCACTGTTGACACAAACAACTTCAAGGAAGAACGTTTTCTTGTCAGCGCTCTTGGTAAGATTATTGGTGAGCCAGTAGACGATAAAATGACGCAGTATTAGTAAGTTTTTTGTCGACCCCGACGACGTTTGTTTCAGGTCTCGTGATTTTCACTGTATTTTATACATGCTGGAACTCTACGTTATAGTGAAAAAGTCTACAAGCGCGACAATGGATAGATTTCAAGCTAAGGAGTACAAAGTGTTAGCTGACATGTTACAATGAAAATTAACCAAGTTGCAAAACTAGAGAACTTGTCAAATGGTAATTGGGAGATACAGACTCACTGTCGATACGAACCTTGCATCTAAATATTCGAACATCAGTCATTAAACCATGCGTGGTCTCATTCTTTTAAAAAATAAACAACAAATGTAATGTATATATGTAAAACAAACAAACAAACAAACAAACAAACAAACAGACAGACAGACAGACAGACAGACAGACAGACAGACAGACAGACAGACAGACAGACAGACAGACAGACAAACAAACAAAACACCCCCTTGTGCAGCTCTATTAATTTTCACTGTACTGTTATTCTGTTAGACTCAGTGGCGGATCAGTGGTATGATTGGTATACTATAATTGTTTGTAATTCTGTCATCCTCACCTAGTATGTCTGTCGTGGTAGACAAATGTTGGACTGAAATTGCAATCCCACTTTATGTTTCGACACAGACCAGCAGGCGGCGGGACTTGTGGTATTGGGCATACACTATCACTCTCTGGGCCCAGTTCATCACTGAACAACATTGGCTCTAGGTAACGAAGAACTTTCAACTTCGTTTCAAGTGTCCACGGGAAACTGTTAATTTCTTCCTCTGATACATTCACTCCTGTGGACAATACACGATAAATTTCATCATTTATTACAACATTAACATTAATGATTAAATATCAACACTAACAACATATTTAATAGGAATTTAACTGGTGAATCCGTGCTAAAATCTCGAGTAAATAAAAATAAATAAAGTATTTTTCGTCGTATACTTACGTTCTCTTTGGGGATAGGCGACTGTCGTTTGTATTTCGTTGACGGTCATCGTGTTCTCGTCCGAGTCCACGTGATGATCGACAGCTTGACGTCTCGCGCCAGTACGCTGTTCAGATATTATTTGTGAATCAATTACATCTTGGTGGCGCCCTTCACCGATGTGATAGTTATTTCCATCGAATTTGTTTAGCTGTTCAAGTTGTCGGCTGTTGTTGGTCACAAAAAACAGTAAAACTAACTGAAGAAGAAGAATTGTCAGTAAGAGGATATAAAATGTCTTCGTCCGACACTTAAAAATCTTTCTGTTGACCATTGAACCATTAGGTCGTTTCATATTGACGCTCTATCTGTGCAGGAAGAGTGAGAGAAATCGACATAGAACACTTTATAAAGTCGTTGTAATGTTAATATATATATATATATATATATATATATATATATATATATATATATATATATATATATATATATATATATATATATATATATATATATATATGTTGAGGGTAGAAGAAAATCAAGTCGGGTTTTTCGTCTCTACAAGCCTGTTTCGTGAGTAAATCACTCGTCAGGAGATGTTGACTTGATTTTCTTCTACCCTCAACATATACTCCGCTCTGCGTGCAGACGTATCGAGCACAGTGCTACGGATAAATCTTACCACTGACTTCATATATATATATATATATATATATATATATATATATATATATATATATATATATATATATATATATATATATATATATATATCATATATGCATTGTATATATCAATGCCATTATTGTGAAAGAGATAAGGGTGCTGTATACATATCGAAATGTTTTGTTCTGTCCCCTTCATGTCTAGCATTTCATGATATTGTGAACTGAATGTTACCCCTCTATGTTATCTATAACTCAAAACTCAAATAAAAATACCACCACAGACGATGCCTGTGGCAAAAAAAGACATGGCGGTATCAGCGTTACGATTGGGATGATTTTGTGATTAGCGCCCGCTAGAGAAGACCCATGAAGTAGTAACTCTCTTTCGAAGCAGTACATGTATGTACATAGTACCCAGGACGGTCGTTGTCTCAGATCCTCTCGACATTGCGAGTCTTCAATTCCCAAAGGTAGAAGACCTTGGTATTAAAGCATTCGGTTGAATTCGAAGTCTACTATGTCATATGTTATACTATTCAGAGTGTACAACACGGAGAAACTACTGCTGGGACTTCGAAATGTGTTTTACTATTTACATACACGCTGTATGCACTTAAACACGTTTGAATGCACAATTACTTACCTTGGGGTTACTAACAGACCATCATATTACCATCTCTCCTCATATGCCGATCTAGCCTGCAGTTCATAGTTATTAGTGTTCTATTCGCATAATTTCAACCATGTATGTGTTGGAACAATAACTATAGTTTACATGTAGAGAATACTAGTATGTGCTGACCTCTTATTTCTATTGACACTCAAGTTAATAAGTCAACTATTTTTCAAACAGAGAATGGCGTTTTTACACTGCCCTCTAGAATAAAAATGTAGCTTCTTTTGTTTCTATGCGGTACAAGCCATACCACTTTATAATTTTCAGGTATGTGAAGTGAGAACTAAGTATTTACCAAGATTTTACTTCGAACCTCCAACTACTGATAAATTCATCAATTGCAAGTTACTTTCATCAGATAATATACAATCATGTTCTTCAATGTCTTGCTGTATTTACATTCTATGCAATTAAATTACGTAGAGAGATTTATGTAAATTTAACATAATTTCGTTTCTAACATTTCCACTTACTTATTTTTTTCGTAGGTATATCGTGTCTTCAAAAATTAAGCAACTACATTTGTATTTTGGGCCGATGACCTTGGATGTGCAGAATAAAAGACCATATTACTACATACCACTTTATTACATACAACTCGCGGTGTCTGGGTGATCAAACTAGGGCGTTTAGATTTCGAGATATAATACATGTACATGTAGCGGCCTTGTAAAAAGTAAAGAATTTTTGCATTTAAAAAAAAATACGAGGTGAAGTTTATTCCGTGTTACCATGGGTATGGAAATATACTTATCACTATTTTCAGTCAACAGTGTGGTCAATACAGTGCACGTGATGCTTGGCGGGTGGAATAGAGCTAGCTTCTCTTTCAAAAATTGTACTTACATCACCGAAAGACTCTCGCATAACGTTCACATGACATCATAATAGTGTTTTCCAAACATTTTAGCCCAAAGGACTAGAAAACGCACCCGCAAAGGGCGGCCCATATACGTATACTCAAATAAGGGGAGTAGCCCCACCCCCACCCCAGTAGGTGGCAAAGTATTCCTTTCATTTCGCTAAACATTCATTTCGAGTCTTACAACATAAGCACCCCATTCCGTATATAATATAGCCTATAGTCAAGTTGGGGTGGGGGATTTTGACTATACCCCCCCCCCCTCCAGCACTTATAGCATTTCCCTAACTGTTATGTATTCAAACCAAAAATTAGACAAAGTGACGTTCATCACGTTAACATGGTACTGCTCCACTCTCCTAGTTAGTTCTAATCACATACATGGTGAATCAATCGACGTCATCTCAAAGTAGGCAAATAAAAAAAAAACATTTGCGCCGGTTTTGTGGCCGAAGCTTCAATAAAGTAAAAAAACGTTAGGCAATGTTAGGCGTGTAAAAATGCCCACACGACTTGACTCTACGCTATATATAATAAAGTTGAAAAGTACAACTTACCCAGACCTTAGGGAGATGAACTAGTACAACCCAATCACTTTCCCCGTAAACGTAGTTTGATGAGTTAACATCTTATTTGATTTAATAGAGGCCATTATGCTGACAGTAATAGTTAAACTGATTCTGAGTGTTCTTAGCGTGTTGCTTTTAATATGCGTTTGCCAGGGGAAATAACTGCAATCCACCCCAAACAAAAGTATCACAAGAGCGCTCACTTGCACCAATGAATGAATTAAACACTCGTACTCCACGATTTCAACCATATGTACAATAATCGATGTGCTCAATGTAAAATGTATGTGGTCCTTTAAATAGTCACGTGTGTCCGACACGAGAAAATCTGCAATTATTTGTCTCAGCCAAGTTTTCGCCTGTTAAACAGATAACGTTTGACGTTTCTTTTGTATGGCGATCGTACACGGTTATGGTTTATTCAATTATATCGACGCTAACGAGACGGAAATCTAAATGTGGGATGAAAGAGGAAGCTGGATGGCACAATTAATGTCAATGTGCATCTAAGATGTACACATGTTACGATAAGTGAGAACGGTGACTTTGTACAATACTTAATGGGAACGCCACGCTGGGATATAAAGGTATTTCCAAAAAAAAAACATTGGGCTCTGAAAATATGTGAGTTAAGCAAAACTCTAGATGGCGATGTAGTCAGGTTATATAACATACGTTATATGGCATATAAAAACCGTAAACGGAAAAATGATTACAGCAATCGATCTTAATGGAAAAATTTGAAGTGCGACACAGGTAAAGATTGAAAACACTCATGCAGTCCTGAAGTAGGGAAACCTTACTCACGTCAAGAGTACCCATTACAGCCACAACTAAATGATGCTGTATAGTAAGCGAAAATGTGTTAGCGGGCGCTCAGATGTGTATAATTGAAGATGTATACCGGCGTGTTACACAAGTAAAATTCTGAAATGTAGGACCTCGTAAAAAAAATGCGAACAAGATAGGACGTAGTTATACAGTGCTAAAAGCGAATAAAGTGCATATAAAGGCCTACACAACCGTTTTGACAAGTTGATTAAGAGATAGTTTAGTAATGCGTTTCTTGAAGATTAGTGTAATTCGAGCTAGTTTTAGAATTTTCAGAACTAACGAGATAAGTTCGTCTTTACTATTTTACTTAGGCCTGTGTACGTATTTCTATATATAATGAATACATATATATGTATTGAGTTGGAGTTGTGTTTTTGGTTGAGAAGAGGTCTCTACAATGTGTCTAGCCTGTTGTTTAGCTATCGTCATCGTTAGCTCATTTCCATGAAAATAATTGAAACTGTTACAGTAAAGCACGCGGGAGCTTCAGGTATTGGGGTTACGTTTGAAAATACCAAGGTCGGAGCTATATACTGCTCGTTTTATGTTAGGGTTCACTGGCCCAGTTTGATACACCCACACAGAGATCAAGCAAATAGCAAGATTGAAGGTTCATTCGACATTTTATCTAAATGAAATGACTAAGGGGCCACCAGACAAACGTCAAAACATTGGCGTCAACAGTTGCAGTATGTTAGTATTTAGACCAAATGTAGCAAGAAACTGCAATCTTGTATTCTTAAAGGGTGTAAAATGTATAGTTTCTTGTTGGTTTCTGTGAAGTTGTATCAAACAGAGCCAGTGAACACTAATGTGAAATTGAGCAGTAAGTAGGAATGGCAAAAGCATAAAATCCGAAACTCTAAATACAAAATAATTAATGATAAACATTCAATATTTATTTCTAGGGAAGGACTCATCTCGTATATGCTCCCAACGATGAAATTAACGTACGCGTTAAGTGCTCATTTGTAGGGGAGTCGATATTGTATAAATTGACAATTATCCAGATCAAGACTATTAATTTGGAGAAAAGACCTAAATTGTAAATACATCGTTTTTACTACAAAGATAAGGGGTCATTCTGAAAACCATTTGTTATCTAGAGACACATTTTAGGAGTTCTTCCTAAGCAATAATATATTCGACAGGAAAATGCAAAGACTCGAGTATACTTGCTCGTCGTGACTTTTTTTATCGTCTCACGCAGAACAAAAACGGAAAAGGATATGTACTCTAATAACATTGAGGGTTACTTTATGAACGATAATTTCTATTTGAACGTTGATTTAAACGTGATTTCCACGGTTGTAAACTAACCATGGCAGGATAGGGAAGAAAGTCTCAAAGGCTCATATAATCCCTTGTAGTGTTCAGGTACTAGTCCAATCTAATTTTTGAGTTCACAACAGTTTTGAACTGAATGAAGTGCTCTTGTAAATTGTCTACTGAGATGTGACACGCTGAGAAAAGAAATATTTCCTGGTGTCCAGTCCGACTGTAAATTTTGTAAGTTTTAGTGAGTGTCCTCTTGTCCTGTTGGTTTGGTGATGTTTGAATAATAGTCCCTTGTCAGTTCAAGTCACCTCTCTTCCTTCTTTTGACTGCAGTTATTAAGTGTCGTCAGTCTATCCATGTAACTCAAATTTGTCAGTTCTGATATCATCTTTGTAGCTTTTCGTGTGAAATGTTTCCTTTGATACACGATATAATGGTCGGAATATACATACTACGTGCTTTGTGAGGCATTTTCAGACCTCGCTTCATTCTAAAATTATCTTCGTTTCAGTCATATCGTGACGTGCATTCATACGAAATGAACAAATCGTATAACGTGACTGGCACGTACCACAAACGAGGCCTTGGACAAGTAATACATGTACACTGAAAAGAATTTTTTTCTAGGCTGAATATCGTCGCATTTAGCGTTCAATATACTACGTACCTGATTTCTACTAAATTGGTGGTGTTTGGTTTTGGTAATCGGTCACGTGAAAGTAAGAACCTACATCGCATAACTATAACACACTCTACGCATTCAAGTGTCCACATCTCAATGTCAACCTTAACAAGACATACATCCCTAATCTGCAAATGTACACGAACTTACTTGGAATCTATTTCCACATATCAATCTAGACATTGCTAATATGCAACACATTACGTATACTTTGTAATTCTTTCTCTACAAAAGTGGAGAAAAACGACCAGCGAACTGATTACAGTCAACTGTGACTATTTTTAGCTCTCAATAAGATCTTGACAATTTTCTATGGCATCTATGTCTACACTCTAGTTATTACATGTAGCTAAGATCTTGACAATTTTCTATGGCATCTATGTTTACACTCTAGTTATTAGCTATTTTTCTTGCTTCGCACTGCTAACATTGAGAGACACACCATATACTGGGATGATGGTAAAATAAATGAAACAGTATACTTTTACACTTGATATGATATGGATGTTATAAACGATTGTGGCAAATCATGCAAACATTTTACTTGAGTGTAACGAGTTGTACAAAGTACATGTATATCTGTGATATACAAGAAATGTACAGTTAAGTAGCAAAGTGACAAATTCAACTGTGTAGTTGTTTACCACGGTTCTTGAAACGTAATTTAAGAGATCAAAGGAAACCGACTACCGTTTTTGTAATTTTCAAAAAAACACACACCAAATACTTTAATGTGTATAACTTGCAATTTATTCATCACCTTCGTATAAAATGTGAACATACATCAGTCAGATATCAGGCACACTGTAATACCTCAAAATACATATATGTGAAATACAAGAAAACGTTTGTTTTTCAACTTTACAATTCTGGCAAAGGAGATACAGGACCAGGTCTTTTCCATATCATTATATCGGCTTTGGATGAAAGGAATATCACCGGGACTGAGAGAACAGATATTATATGTGACATAGAACATATATAAAGTATGTGAATATACTCCACAACATTGCACCCACATTAAAGAAATGAAATTCTGCTGTTCTTGTGTATAGATATAAGCTTAAGGACATTTAGGTCGCGACAGTACATTTCCATTAGTTAGCTTAGCCGACACTTTCATCTTTATGAATTATAGTCTGTCCTTTTAAATCGTTTCGATAAAAGTCAAATAGTCTCGTACTGTCCATTATTTGATTTCGTATCTTGAAATGTCAAAGGCTCAAAGTCCATTACCTTGCTTGGTTACCTCCAAGGTCTATGGTACGGCACACTTAGATAAGTCTATGCCGCACCGTCCATATATAGCTGATAATTGGCAGAGAAGCTTAAGGTGCACACCCGACATGACTGTTTTTGTTCAGGATATCACACTTTTATGGAAAAATTTGTGAAATTGGGTTACAACATGCTTAATTAATAGACCGATGTAAGTTACATTAATAAAAGTGCAGTTTTCACAGTAGCCTGGCTATCTCGATTAATGTGTTGAGAAAATAGTATTTATTACAATGTTATTATCTACACTTGAAATCTCTACCCCACTCCCACAATCTAGCTCGAGGTGTTTATTCCTCGGATTAAAGTTTGTGTCATAAGGTGTATTGCAAATGCCAAATGTAAACCTAAATAAATATATAATTCTTAATCCCGATTCTTCTGCGTCAGCACTCTCGGTCTACTGACTACATATACCTCCAGCGAATCACCTGGTAATCACACTTCTTGCATTATGTAAGATTAAAAAAGTAAAATAAAATGGCAGTTATATCACAAGAAAGTTCATTTTACCTTTTTAATACCGTGTCTGTCTGTCTGTCTGTCTGTCTGTCTGTCTGTCTGTCTGTCTGTCTGTCTGTCTGTCTGTCTGTCTGTCTGTCTGTCTCTGTCTGTCTGTCTGTCTGTCTGTCTGTCCGTCTGTCTGTCTGTCTGTCTGTGTATGTATGTATGCATGTATGTATGTATGTATGTATGCATGTATGTATGTATGTATGTATGTATGTATGTATGTATGTATGTATGTATGTATGTATGTCTCTATGTATGTATGTATGTATGTATGTATGTATGTATGTATGTAAACACACACACACACTCATACACATACATACATACATACATACATACATACATACATACATACATGCATGCATACATGCATACATACATGCATACATGCATGCATGCATACATGCATACATGCATACATACATACATACATACATACATACATACATATAATGTGTCTTGGTGCATACATCGTCATTGTTAGTGAAAGTGCTGTTTAATGTGAGGTGTAGTAGCACAACATTTGAAGCATGTTACACAATGTGTAACTTATATTTTACTTTTATGTACAACCAGGTGCTTTTGTTTGTGAAGAAGACTACTTCCAGTGAGTGGAAGGTTGAAATATTCACGAAAACATATTATATAACAGAGACTGGCCAGATAATCGCAGTAGATATGGAAGAATCCATTTGTACAGATAGACGTGGCGTTATTGATAACGCCTTCCCCAAACACTGTGTATGGAACATCCTGTTTACAACTATCCGGCGATCAATTTACAATTTCCCCCGCTAATTGGATACCTTTCGTAAGAGTATGTCTTATGGAACTGAATTTTCGCACCTGTAACAGAAAGTACACCTATTTGCAAGAGGTGGTGTATCTGCTAGATCTTGGGATTAAGTAGTTATTCCAAATCCTGCAGCTGCACATCTAGCCGGCAATGCTATCGTCTGCAAAACATATGACATTTAGAGAGAATCTGTTGAAACGATAGTCTAGAGGGCATCCGTGGCTATGAAGATCTCCTTTCCCCATCGCATCTATATCTAATGAAATGGAGAGATCTAGCACCACATTCTGTTCTAACATTATAATTACCACCACCATCAGCTGTATTACCTAATTGGGACATTAATTAATATAAACTGAAAAGTTAACGTTATTGCATCCTCACACGACTTATTTTCTGACTGGAGGTGGATTTGGAGTTTGTAGTAAAAATTACTTGCATGTCAAACAGGATTGTACTTATTCAATATTAGTGAATAACTGTGTGAATGAAGTGGCCGCTTACAAGCGTCTGTCAATGTACGAACTTTGTTAGCTGCTCTAGCTAGAATTTCAATAGATTACATCCATGTGGCTAGATGTGGAGAAAAGACGTTACCATAAAGCGTGAACACCATCATAACTTTTAGAATAACTGCAAATTAAAGAGCAAACGTGTGTCTAATGTGACCAGTACACGTGATCGTCTATTCAAACATTGTGGATAAGTCAGTCTGTTAGCAGTTAAAAATCTAAAGAATGAATTAATGAATAAATGAAGGTTCATTTGACAGTTCTTTGCTCTGCACTGCCACTTCCCAATACAATTTCATGTAATATCGTTTGAGATGATAACTTTCAAAGGAGTATACAGGAAAATCCGTTGCTTCGCTTGAATTCACCGATTCGGTCAACATTTAATTTTCCTCGTTTGTAAAGCTATTTCTGTAACTTCTTTCACCCCATGGATGGTTTCACATCGTCGTTGACACTGCAATACAACAACAGCAACTCAAAATCATATTACCAAGGCTATAGATGTGTTCGTGTGGAATAAAAGCTACAGCTAAATGATTTCCATCATGTCATGGTACGTTGACTTTTTCCGGTCAAATTTGTATCACTTAGCCATCACGTGGGAATAAGGTCATGAAATGAATTGAATACTAGTACATTCCACTCAATAAACGAATTCGCACGCAAAGTGAAGTGTGATTCTCTACCCTTTTATATATCTCTCACTTTAATAGCATCATAACAATGTCTTATTGCAAATCTATACATATCTTTTTTCATATTCAAATAAGTTTACAGTCGAATTGCATCGTTATGTTCACGCCAATAATTTGCTAACTGAAATGTCACGATTAATTGCATATGATTTCGCATTTTCGTGGCTTATTGTAGAACAGTAAGAGCGAACTAAAAGCCATGGTAAGAGACTGTGCCTATGAGCAAAATTTGCTATTAACGAATATTAACTTACTAGAACAAAATGTTCATTGTTACCCGAGTAGGTTTATGAGATGGTGGAATAAAAGGCGAGTTGCTATAATGTAACGATAAGTAAATAGTCGTCAGAAACTATGGATATTTGTCAACAAAAATAAAGGGTAACATCGCAACAGTACCTAATTTTGCCATAAAACAAGCTGAAGACAGGTAGTAAATACAAAGTTATATCTCACTTTAATATTCTGCATGTTATTTACTAAATAGGATATATATCCCAATTATTCTGTATGTTATTTACCGAATAGGAAATCTATCTCAGTTATTCTGTATGTTATTTACTAAATAGGAAATCTATCTCAGTTATTCTACATGTTATTTACTAAATAGGAAATCTATCTCAGGTATTCTGTATGTTATTTACTAAATAGGGAATCTATCTCAGTTATTCTATATGTTATTTACTAAATAGGAAATCAACCTCTATTCAGTAACTCGATATGTTATTTACTAAATATAAATCTATCCCAGTTATTCTACATGTTATTTTAACTGAATAGGAAATCTATCTCTGGTATTCTAGATATTATTTACTAAATAAGAAATCTGTCTCATGTATTTTACCTGTAATTAACTGAATAGGGAATCTATCTCAGTTATTCTACCTGTTATTTACTGAATAGGATTCTACCTCTCTTGCTCTACATATCATTTACAAATGAAACCGTGATTAGAAAGATGGATCCAGAGTCTCAAATGCACAAGACATCCTGAGATATACAAAGTAAACACTTTGCAGTTCAGATTGACTCCATCTATCGTCTATTTCGTACGGCAAGAAGGATGTTTACCTTTTAGCTGAATAAATCCTGATAGTCAGCGATGAGCAATCTTTCCTATGGATAATGCATATATCTTCAGTATCAATTGACCTCCCCTGAAGATGAACACAGTAAGCCTGGCTGCTGTTTACCGGCTTTACATCATCAACGAGGCTGATCAGTTTTATAACGAGAGGGGAGAAGGCCAGGTTTTGTTATTTGTACAGTATGTATGTAACAATACACCTAAATAGCGGCTATAGAAAATAATTCTTGGTCACTTTTTCAAACGCGACTTTACTCACAGAAAAGTCAGAAAAGTCTGGCGGCCATTTCCAATTTAAAGAGACAGTATCAATTTTGTTATTTTGATCTTAGTGGTTCATTTCCATTATTTTCTCTGACAAGACAAACAAAAGATACAATTTTATGTAATTTAAACCAATTTCACTGTTGTGCAGTCTCTTTCAATGCCAATATTAAAGGTTACCTAGCCTAATGTGGCGTCATTATAATACTAACATATGATGTAAATTGAATGAAAATTACGAACGTCGTCGTGACTGTGAATGTAAGCCTTGGAGTATACATGCTGTTCTCCTTACAACCGATCAAATATCAAGAAGGAAAGATAGAAATATTGTAATAGGCTACTTAGTGAACTCAAATGTTACAGTAGTAGAATTTTGGAAAATTAACTGAGAGCGTTGACGTATTTGTATTAATTAGCTTATTATGTAAGGATTAATATCCGCCTACTTTGACTTAACGTCAGATTTGGCTGATATTCAGAACAAAAAATGTATGTCAGCTGAAACTGGTCATATTTGCTTACAGAAGAGTATTTTCAAAACCTAAGAAGTTAACCTGTCTCCAAGTGGCCTTTCCTTTCCTTTCCTTTCTTATCAAGAGATTACCATAAGACTATTAATGATTAAAAAGATATTCCATAAATCTTCAAGAATGTATTGAGTTACTTGTCCAATAATCTTCACTATTTTGCCTGCAAACTACTTAGACTAAAATAGAAAGATTTACCTTAAACTTGCGCTGACTGTATCTGAAATATTACTTTTTCGATCAGACAACCTGCGCAGTATTTCCACTGAAAATTGTTAGAATACCAATAATAATACATTGTGAATGTTATTTCGGAGTCGACTGTACCCCTTGTAAGCAAGAGATTGAAATAGTGGTCACATTAGGGTACTAATCTTTGGGTCCGGACCCATAAATCAACTTGATTGGATTGATTGTACCATTGTGTGTACAGCTACACTTCTGCATTTCGTCCCTGAAGTATAGTGTAGATAGTCATGGCAAACTCAACTTACCGGGGCATCATTACTCGCCAGTGGTCTCTGAGCCTGAATGATTACCCAAATGTGATTCGACACTGTTCAGAGTGTACGATATTATGAGTAATTATATATCATTAAAACAGTCTCGAGTTCAAAAAATGTTCCAATTGCAGCTAGTACAGCTTTGATGTGTCGTTGGTATATCTGTGCACAATATTTTGTAGTTATGACTTGCATTGATAGATAGCTATGTAAACTAGCCTAAGACACTGAATTCTAGCGTACTATATACATTATGCTAGGGTGGCCAGCAGAAATTAATAGAATTCGGGTAGTCATTGAGATATGAGCAAACCTCGTCTGTATTAAGTGCGTTTTGATCGCTAGATAGTTTCCCTGTAATCAATCGCACCAAAGTCATTCCCGTGACATATCCTTCATTTACTAGAGAGTAATTGCCGGAAGCTAGGGAAATGTTGGAAATGTAGTGTTTGTAAAAGCATGCAATAAGTGACAACCCTTGAAGTGAGTTTTAGCCTACATACTACTGGTATTACACGTCATCGGTGATTACATTTAGGACGACCCGTATGATGAGACCATTCCTAACAAATTGTCACAATCACAGTAATAAACCCCACATCTAGTTAAATTCGAAGTGCGCATGGGGCTTCCTGTTGTGCTTTGAGGAGCAGAATATAATGATTGTTTATCACCGTAAGTTGTAATGAATAACTCTACTCTACTCTTCTTACAGTAACTTCGTTAGTAGATAGACTAGCAAATGGGTCCTCGTTATTTGATGATATTAAGAATGTTGATAGGTAGTGGTGATGTCACTTTGAATTCAATTTCCAACGTGTATAGCTATTGTTGCATCAATTTAGTGTGGAAGACAATATCTTTTTTTTTTGAAAATAAAACTGCATCGATTCTAATGGTCTTCGTGGTGGGATTATCAAGATGTGATTAGTTGTTTTTTATTCAACCATTATTCATATGAATGTTCATGATGAACGGTATTGGGTAATTAGATAATATCTTAAGAAAGTATTCTACAAATTTCACGTGAATTAGTACATACATCGACAATAACAAATCGCATGTGTACCATAAAGCAAGCTTGTTGAAGGAGCTCTTTATTTTAATAAGTAATTTCAACATATATATATATATATATATATATATATATATATATATATATATATATATATATATATATATATATATATATATATATATATATATATATATATATATATATATATGTATATATATATCTCATTTGTGTGATGCGGTTGTGTTCAGAGCCAGATACAGGAGTAGGCATAAGGAAACATAGCATGCAGGCAGGCAGGCAGGCAGACAGACAGACAGACAGACAGACAGACAGACAGACAGACAGACAGACAGACAGACAGACAGACAGACAGACAGACAGACAGATAGATAGTACTTAGTCTAGTCCAAGTATGGCAAAAACATATATGATTTATCCCATTTCCGAATTTCGACTGTGGGACTTTTATTTTGAATCTGTATAACTTTATCTTCAATTGCATTCCATATAGTCGACGTTTTCACTGTATGAGAAATCTCTTTATGAAGCCTGAAGGTCAAGACCTCGTCAATTGAAGTCTTTGAGATATAAGGGGTTAATCACAGTAACCTTATTTAGCTAGCTATCAAGAGAACGGCTCAAAACTGTCTCTACCTTTCTATTTGCTGTGTACGTGAATAATATCCCATGACAATTAATGTGAAATACATACCCGATTCATATCTCACTTAGCATTCCATCATCCACTCCGTTTCGACGTTCTTTACTTTCAGTTAATAACAAGGTAATTAACTTATACCTGAATTTCAGGAGGGACTTCAAAACTATTAAAGGTATCCAATTTTTGTACTTTTTGCACATGAAGGGTTTTGAGATTGAAATTGGAGCCATAACCCATGTAGGCATAGAAACGGTATATTAAAAAAATATGTTTTAATACATAATCCCCCTAGCGCACTGTACTGGAATTAATATTTCTGTATTTTCCACACGACAGCATTCGATGTCGTATTGTTATAGCATTATACACAATATGGTGCTTTGTATGTAATCGGAATAATGTATGTGTCAAATTTCATTTGGTTTAACGGTGTCTGTGTTGCGACCTACTATGTTTAGTCCATCAATCTTTCGATCATAGCAATCAATCAATAAACGTGTTTATATTGGATGTAATACAGTTATAACAGTCCTTGACCTACGTATTAGTAAAAACAGAGTTACCAGCTCCGAGCTGCGGCTCATTATCAATGTTAATACGGCATAGTCAATATTTGAACTAGGCGAACCAAACCTCAAACCCAACTATCAGTACGTAGAATAGATCGGACATGCTAAACCACATCCACCAAACACAAAATCTTTTGTGTAGCGTTAGTATTGCATACTAAGACTGAGTTCAGCGAAGCTATACACTTGCATGCGGAAAACATTGGTATACGAGTTTCCAGTATTTTCCATTGGAACACATGCGAGTTTTAGTAATAATTCATAGTTATGTGTTCAACAAACCACGGTGCAGCATGTGAGAATGCAAGCACCACAAACAAAGTTTATATTGTATTACTACATACAGTAATGACCGGTGAGTATTAATGTACGACAAACAGCCATAAATAGCAACAGCTCCCTAAGGGGTGGGTATATCTTTCTGGTATATTGGTAACCACCTGAAATGCCTTCCAAGGAGATTATCCGATTCATAAGCAACAGTACAGTAGATGTGTAAGCAGTAAATAAGGCAAATCATGTCTACTCCTTGATACAATGTTAATCAGATACATCCATGATATTAATATGTCATGTGTCGGCAAAGTAAGTCATTGATCCAATAGACATGCGATGTACTTGGCAGTAAGTTATTATAAGCATTACTTCTGTTTTTGTTACCGTTCAACATTTGTTCATTGTTCTTAAAAATAAAATTGTTAAATCAAGGCGATTTTCATTTGATTGTGTGGCTTCATCAACGCATACATCTTTTGTGGCATACCAGTTGTTATCGCATTATGTTACGTTTAATTTGTTATTATAATTTATGATATTGTATGTTTAGAATCACACAAAGCTGTATTTTGTATATTTGATGAAATACTAAGAACATGCCAGGTAAAAGCAACATATTCCAATTTCGAAATCTAACCAGAAGGGTACAGTGTTTGCTTTATACACGACATCGTGCATTATGCGTGATTTCATCAAATATTTATATAAATTCCATACATTTGTTAAAGGACGATACTTGAAGAAGTACTGTGGTTATTAATCGATTTGAACGGAAAGGACAAGAAATGAATCAGTGTTTTGCAGAAACAGCTAGAGCTAGGTATACTGCTCACTTAGTTTGATACGGGTTGGATAAACATTTCATGAATAGTTACATCTCTGTGTGCAAATTAGAGTGTGAAGACTAACCATGATGTCGGTTAGAGTTTAAGATATTCAATCATGAATAGGCAGAACTGACTGTGATAGCTTTTAATACACCTAATAGCTAACTTTATAGGTAGAACTGACTTTGATAGCTTTGATGCACTTAGCTAACTTTGAAATCCAGAGTAGATCGTCTTTGAATTCATGTGTAGATCTTATTTTGATAAAATCAAATACGACCTGATCATGGCCACATCTATAGCATACTGGTATTTGCGACCTCATTGTAAATTAATTCCTAGAGGCATGTCATGCGCCTTTCTGGTATTCAATCCATATACGGCTTGGCAGGTTTAGCGTCTTACTTTAATAGTAAACATTGGCTGGTTATTAGACTTATCTCAAATAACCTAGTCTTTTAAGATACGGGGTGTCATTGTATCGGTGATATCACCTTGAACGCATGCCATGGGCAACAAGATTAGTGCAATATTCCTTTATCTTTTGTATCACTGATATCACCTTGAGGGCATGTCACTGGGTGGGTGGGTGGGTGGATGGATGGATGGATGGATGGATGGATGGATGGATGGATGGATGGATGGATAGATAGATAGATAGATAGATAGATAGATAGATAGATAGATAGATAGATAGATAGATAGATAGATAGATAGATAGGTAGGTAGGTAGGTAGGTAGGTAGGTAGGTAGGTAGGTAGGTAGATAGATAGATAGATAGATAGATAGATAGATAGATAGATAGATAGATAGATAGATAGATAGATAGATAGATAGATAGATAGAATTACGTTCACCCACAGGTGATTTAATACCCGCATGGTGTGTGATATCACATGTAAGTACAAAACATTTTCAAAAAAGGTTCCCATTGCAGCTTGTACACTTTCAAAACGATATATATATGTAAATGGAGGTCAAATGGAGTACTGTCATCGGATTCCAGGTCGGTCAGTACGGTCGACCCTCGGGAAATGTTCAATAATTGTAGACATTTTTCCGACATTCCCCAAGGAAGCTGCAGCTGTTTCGTTACTATGTAGCTGGGCTAATGAACTTTGTTGTGCGTAAAGAAATTTCAGATGCATAACCCGCGGGATCCTACAATTAATGCATACCATTGACACTGAATAATGTAATGTAACCTTTCTTAATATTTTCAATCTCTATTCTTAATACATCACGCGCACTTGGATATGCACCTTACATGCGACACAGATCTTATGAGCCAAATTTGCTTCTTTTCCCAGTGTTTTGGTTATGTTTAATAATATTCGCGTTTTCTGGATGCACAAGAACACATACGTACGTGCACTCGCACAGTATAACGCGTTCTCTTTGTTTAGCAACTAAGATCTGTCGCATTTACAGATGCATGTACACACAAATGAAGCCATCGAGCTCAAATATCCTACCTATACATATATACATACGTGTAGCATAGCTTCCCCCCTCTAAGTATTTTCTTTCGTGTAGATTTTGATTCTTGTCTTCCTGTATTGTTAACTACACACTCAGACCACGACAAGAGGTGTAATTATATGCAAATTATAGTTTGCACTGTTCCCTTGACCCATATCTGTGAAAATGCCATCTGAACAAATTAAATTCAGTGTAAAGGGAAAAACTTACGCATGTGTGTAATTAATACAGACCGACTAACGACAATGGAAGGTTTCAACATTTAATAGTCATATCTATATACAAGAAGAATGAAATTTTTACAATTGTAACTATTATTTTGAAAATACCTTCCTGTGCTGAAAAAAGACTGAGTAATATGAAATTATGGATATATAAATGAGTATAATTATGTAGATCATGTTAATATGAATATAGGAATATTTATATACATATACTGCGCTGGCGTTCTTCATGGATTAAAGAACAAGTATTAACCTTGTCGAATTCACACTTCCCGATGAATTAGAACGTGTTTCACGCATACGTCACTCCACAATATTTTACCCACAATTCTCTCTGATTTGTACTCTTGGACGTAAGCTTACTGACAAAATACGTGTCACATTTTCTTAACTTCAGATATCAATAACTTGTTGTACAGAAATCTCTATACACCTGGTATGACTCTGCCAAAGATATTGATTTTTTTGAATGGGTATAACAAAAGAAATTTACATGTTAAGACTGACTCCATCATAAGTTAGTGATAAATTGCTATTGACAAGTATATATTCAACGCACGTGTTTTATTTGGGTGTTGGGACATTTCGATTCTGTAAGCGTACTTCTATCAAAGATCACTCATCATGTGCTTAAAATGTTTAAACTTATAGAGGACGTTATTGAATTAGAAACATGCAAACATACAACACAGTGGGAGTTGTTGGTAAAATAGTGTACAATGATACGTGCAATTATTTGCATTTCAAAATAGTAAAGGTATTTACTTTCATTCCTAAAACACTCTTATCATATAAAACAGTATAGATGTCTTGTAAATTGTGGTTATAAAAATATATAAAATACAGAACATTCAGTTCTTTTAGAATGGAAAATCAATATTTTAAACAACACTTTACTGAGTTCGTAATGTTGAAAAAATATCCGGCCATATATAACACTTGTCACTGGGCTGTCGTAACTCTAAGAATATCTGGATCATTAATTTTTGTCATAAGTGTTATCGATCGATTTGTTATCATTTTGAAATCGAATCATCAATTTTAAATTTTCAGTGAACAAAACTTGAATGATTGTTAGATCGCCTATTATAAGTATGTGACAATTGGAAAGCAAACATTGAAACATGAATTATAGTGATGACCATACTTGAAGTAATATATGTACTTGTATTATCCCACCAGTTGTATGATATATTACCATTACATCATTTTATAGTATGCACGTTCGTCTGCTTCGTAATAACGATCACAATTCATGTTCTAAGCTTGTCACTTTTTTGTGATAAGTATAAAAATATGTGTATTATTTTAATTCAAATATGTTATTATTATGTTGTAAAGGAAGAGAGTATATATTAATGTAAGTAATGAAACAACCGCCAAAATATTTTACATAAATGTGAATATTATTATTCACAAATTTAAAGAAGTTAATACAACGCTTCACAATCAAATTACCATCTAATATGTGTTGAAATCAAACCCAGTCTGTTAAACGTAGTCACAAATATAAGAGACTGAATTTCTTTAATGCGATAATTCGATACCAAGAATTGTTTTTATACTTTTTGAGCCAATGATTAATGTGTCGTTCGACAAAGGTCTACTGAAGAAAATGTGAAACCATCTAAGCTTCCTTGCTATGTACATTCAAAATCAAATTAGATAAAATCACCATATCTTTTCTCAGTGTAATCAAGAAGCCTTGTTGTGATAAAAAGCAGAGGGTCGCTTCACTTTGTAAGCCAAGTGATTTGTTAAGTAGCCGGAATGTCTATAGCAAATGCCAATTATTGTCGTTGCTATCCCCGTATATAGCCTTGTGTAGCCAGAATGTCTATCATATATAGTTCAGTTGATAATGTAGCCAGAATGTCTATCGTATATAGTTCAGTTGATAATGTACCCAGAATGTATATCGTATATAGTTCGCAGTTGATAATGTAGCCAGAATGTCTATCGTATATAGTTCAGTTGATAATGTAGCCAGAATGTCTATCGTATATAGTTCAGTTGATAATGTAGCCAGAATGTCTATCGTATATAGTTCAGTTGATAATGTACCCAGAATGTCTATCGTATTTAGTTCAGTTGATAATGTACCCAGAATGTCTATCATATATAGATCACGGGATTATGTACCCTGAAAGTCTATGCGAAATATCCACCTCCCATTATGGTCATCGAACACAATTCACTTGACGTATCATTAATGACGTCAGTCCTGGTATAAATTATACAACTAACCAGTCTTCACAATTACACTTCACTATATAAATGATATGAAGAATGAACTTTGTCAACAGAAAACATCTGTTTTTACGTAAATATCTACTTTATGTATTATAATCTTAGCTTGTGTTGGCACCTTTCGTATTGTATGGTTTCCTATTACGGCAATATATATGCATATATATATATATATATATATATATATATATATATATATATATATATATATATATATATATATATATATATATATATATATATATATTATATATATATATATATATATATTATATATAATTATATATGTATATAAATATATATATTGTATATATTATATATGACAAAATATACAAGACGAGAATGTTTTACATATATCTAAATATTTTAGTGCGTATGTTCCCCTTTTAAAAGGCCACACACATATACAAACTCTAGAGTAACATACACTTTGGCACATTATTTGAAGATTGTCAAAGAACAGCTACGTAAATAACGAGACTACGTTGTAAAGTGAGTACTATGCTTGCCTACTAGATGACTGATCAAGGCCAAACGAATCTTCTACCGTGTTAGTCCATCGCGAACAAAATACATGTTTCAATCCTTTTTGAAACTGTTTATACTTTAAGGCATATATGAAGGGATTGATCGCCGTGTTGACAAATCCAAGAACTACACCAGCATTGTAAAATAGACCACCAAAATCAATCTTCACACCAAAACAGAATACGAGAAATGTTATCTGTGGTGGACCCCAACATATTGCGTACGCTAGAAAGACGAGGATTAACATCTTTAAGACGTTCTGACTTGCACGTTTCATCGAGTTTTCTCGAGTTTGATCTTCCGAGGTAGTGACATCAGCTCCCGACTTCTTTGTTATTAGTATATAGATGCATCGACTGTAAGCCACTGACATCACAAGAAGAGGGACTAAGTACTGTGCGAAAACATTACTAATACCGACGAACCTTCCGAATTCGGGAGAACGCCAAGCTTTCCCGGGTTTACAATGACCATGGTCAAAGTTCTGCACGTAGACATTGAACGACTTGAAGGCGGCAGCAATTATCCATTCCGTGATCAACATGGCAATTACTCTTCTGTCGGTGAACATGAACTCATGGTAAAAAGGATAGACAATAGCACAGTATCGTTCTAATGTAATTACCACAAGGTTAAGAGCAGATGCCAGAAAACAGGTCCAAATCAAATAGGCGGACTTCCAGACACGACAAAAGATTTCTCCCCCGAGTGTGTCAGATGTATAGATAACTTGTGGCCCGAGGTAATAGGGAACAATGAGTAGGGACGTTATGAGGTCGATTACAGCCTGGTGAACTATCAGATAATTGGTTAACGTTCGAAGCTTTCGTATCTTCAGAAATACAACACAGACAAGGAAATTACCAGCGATACCCACCAGACCAACGCATCCCAAAGTCGTGTTCAACCAGTGTAGCGAATTCGAGCCGTTTGACTTCTCAGGAAGAGTTCCATTACTTGTAAGCATTTCGGGTGCCATTCCTTATATATCCAATTTGCCAAAGAAGCCTACAGATAAACAGGTTAGTCATAAAAATGTAATGATTTTGAAACAACAACAGTAAAATATTTAATGTAAAGTTCTTGTATCATCAAATACATATTACATTCGCTTCTTTGGATTTAAAAAGTTACAGGGGTCTTTAAGCATCGGAATAACCATTTACGTTAGTTTCCCGTTGCAAAACTCAGCATTTTACCTGTAGCACTGCTCACCATATTGTGGACATGTGAAATTGTAACAATATGGCGTACTAGTAATAATTACAGTCGGTCGACTTATGCAGAGCTTCTTTGATTAACAAGTATGATTACAAAAAACATTTTTACGTCTTTTCTCCCAACAACTAATGGAGTATCAAACTCAAACCGTGTCTACATATTCTTTACAGATATCCGGTAATCCACAAAAGCACTCTCCTCAATTTGCATCGGTATATTTGAAGTTGTTTTTACAATAAAAACTTCGCAATAATTCCGGTCTAGAAAAGTAGCAATATTTCTATTTTTAATACAACATAAACTAACTGTTTCGTAAAAGCTGTTATGCAGCAAGATGGTACTAAAACCATTGCGTGCATAAGAAACGTTATGTATCAAGTGTGCTGCCTATAACACGTCAAAGAATAACAACGGTGCATTAGCGAAATATAGATGTCAATTTGATGGAGTATCCTCGAATGGTTCAATATAATAAGAAATAACATTGCTATGTGACATATGGTAGGGTGAACAAAACCTTTACTTTTCTGTTTTCTGATAGTGTTTTGCGTATATCCATACAGACAATGTAAGTACCTACATAGCATTGTAGATGATAACATTGTAAAACACACGTACGGTACCGTTTAAGGAAAATCGCACTATTGAAAACCAGGCTTTGGCAAAATCCCCACTAAAGTCTGGTTTCGTTAAAACTCCCAAATAAAGTCTTGTCCTTTAAAACTCCCACTAAGGTCTTGTTTCGTCAATAGAAATAACACGTACAATCGTATTAAATGTGAGGATTCGAAATGTAAGTAAACGCTCGGGTATCAAACAAGAAGAATACTACAACAACAACAACACGGAAATACACATTGATCTCCCAAAATCGTCACCAATACACGCTTACCTTGCGAATCGTTCAGCTGTACAAATATCACTACTTATAATGGTGCTTAAGCCTGGAGTGTGAGTGTGGAAATGCGTTCAAAAGGATACAATATTCTTGTTAAACATGTTCTGGTTTATGAAGCCCAACCTTCGCATGACGTAGTTCATATATTTAGCATTAATTAAGAAGATGTTCATGGTCTCAAAATACATTTGTTAAAGGACTGTCCATCAATATGACTATGGATATTGCCTTTACGATATCACGTGTTTTGGGTTTGTCAGGGGCGTGCATAACGTATTTCAAGGTAGGATGCGCAATATTCTTTATCGAAGCAAAGCGCTTAAGCATACACTGCACCATATGCACTTTTAGGTGCCACAGGAAGGGACAGCCTGAAGACTATAGATTCACTACCTTTCAAAATTGACAGGATGGAGACAGGGCAACAGTAGTAGGTAATGAATAATTGAAAATTAACGTTATACAAGTACCCTCTGATGCAAACAGTCATGAATTATAAACGAATACGGTCATGTAATAATACCAAACGTCGTGTAGCATGACCTTACCGTAGAAGAAAAAAAAACTTCATTGAAGTTGGAAAACATGCATCTTTCACTTTATAGTATTAGGATCCTGAAACCATAATCTTCCTTGTGGTCAATGTTACAACATTCAGAATCAGAAAAAGCCACCAGAATGCCCAACTATATAAACCTATCCGTTTTTTTCTATCAAATTTTTATTCACATTTTGTCAAAAAATAAAGTATACAAACCACTAGACACACACACACACACACACACACACACACACACAAGGACAGGACAGGACAGAAAAAAATACCACGAGGGGTGGAGGTGGCTCTGGAAAGGAAAACTTACATGTAATGTTATATCTACGTATTCTTCTTTCATCTGATTAATTTATATTTTTCATGAGCCGGGGGGGGGGGGATGGGTGACTGGACACCTACTAGCTTTTAATTAGCTATCTTCCAACACCCAGTCGCATTTGTCATTTTCATTCTTTTCATTTCATGTGTATTTATTAATTTGTGTTATTGCGAATAAAGAACATACATAATGTACACAGCTCTCGAAATTACAATTTAACTTGTTCCATGCATATAAATCTATTCTTAGCTATTCGTAAAAGGATTAGTAAAAAAACTGAAAAGAAACCAATTCTACAAAAGTCAATACATACTTGAGAAGTTAGGCATTATTCATTATATCACAGGTATGGTAAAATCCTAGCTTGAGGAGTTTTGATATCAGTTAGGCTCTAAATCACGAAATCGTAGACGCATCATTTAAGCTTACTTGACTTTTACATCTACAGGTTATCATATAAAACCTACAAAAAATATGTAACGGGGTTAATTACAAACAAAGCCTCATCGTTATCAATAAGAAAGTAAGGTACAGAAAATACTTACTTTCATTAATTTTGCAATTTGACATATGGTGTTTTTTTATCAGAAAATACATCTCGAGGAAGTGTTTGATTAGATAATTACATCCCGTACAAGAAAGACTAAAGTGAGGAAACTCGAGAAAAGAAGAAAAAAACAAAACGATTGAATTATCTTTTTCTCACCTTCAAGATTAAAAAATTGTAACGTTGGACAGTAAAGGGACTTGAAATTAAACTCTAAAGCCACCATGTTTCTCCTATGAAACGTTAAGGTTTTATATTTTAAAGAAAAATCACTCAAAAGGATTATTATAATCTAAGTGGTTCTTCTATCTTTTGTAGTGAATTAGAGTAAATTAAGTTTCAAAATTAATACATTTCGTTTGATCGATTGTAAAATTTAAATAAAACCTTATCCAAAAGGATTGAATTCAATTTCTTGTCTTCTTACTGAGAGATTACATTTTGTATTAAAACGTTTCAGATTTTGTTTTTTAAAGCTATTTGATTGTACAAATCCATGATACAAGATTTAAAAAATACCAACCCCAATAAAATGATGTATAAATGCATTAATATAAATGTCATTCACGTGTCAATTTCGATATTAATATTTTCATATTTTATACTACATTGCGGTAATCATGACTTGCAGCATATGGAAAATGTCTCTGTTTTCAATACCCACATTGTCGTGTTCTCCACATATATGCTGCCTAACATCTATTGCAGTTTGTGTAGGTGTAAAGACAACAGACACTGTCTCATACTAGTAAGTCTAGATACACTTCGTTTCAAGGTCGTCGCCACTACTTTGTGTGCACGAACACGTTGTAATTCTAGTACACTCATTATCTATGCATGACTGTTTGTAACTCAAGTACTGGGAAGACAAAGGTATCGAATGTCTGTTGTTTGTTGGTTAGTTATTTAATTTTTAAAAATTCTAGATTTGGCTTTGAACCTGTGAACATCTGGCCCACATGGCTCCGGATGTAGTTTGGCCGTTAGACTGAACTCATAGCGTTCGTGAAATAAGGCGCGAGATCAATAGTTCAATGTAGGATAAACAAAGACAAAGCCATTTTCGTTCTCATCCTACAAAATCGATTCTACTTTTACAGGTAATGGATGTTTTGTACCCCTAAATACAAATAATTCTTTAAAAAATGTCAATTGAGAAATGGAAGAATGCTCGCTATAGTAAATTCATGGCACTTAAATAAAGTAAAGGGTCAACAAAAGAACTATTTTTTCACTCATTACATACTTGCTTGTATGCATAGCACTATACATACCACTAAATAGTGATCTGAAATTGATTGTGCTGTCTGAAACAATTTTGGCCAATTTAGTTAGAAGGGGTGGGGTGGGGGTGGGAGGTCTGAGGCCTAAGTATAATAATTTAGTTGTTTATCCTCCATTGGACTATTGATATCACCCCTACGGCCTACGTATATCTTCTCCAACGTCAATGCATGCTATTCATGTCGCGTAATACTGTGTCAATTTTTGTTATGTTTAGCAGACTTGGGAAAATGCTCCTTCTTTTTCCTGACTCTATCTACCATCACTTTTTATTTACCGACTAGACTGGCATTGTGTCAAAATACCTGACTACGACAATAGATCACACAATTCTCTGTGTATGGTATGTATTTATGAAAAGCTAAGTCTGATTCTGATTTGAATAAGTCTAGTCGTACTGTTAACACAGTAAAATCCTTTCCCGCTGTGTTGATTTTTACTTATCACTGTTCGCTCGCGTAAAATTCTATGCCCGAGGAATGGATCTCCGAGAAGGCAACTTTACTAAAGCTGATCAGCACAGTTTAGTCAGTCGGCTTATCAACTACAGACAAATCTATGAAATAACAGACAATTCAAAGTAGTTATCTAATGGTGAATCATCAATGTAAAACAGAAAGCTATAAAGGATCGTGTCAATCATTAGAGCTGGTTGCAGAACATAGGCGTGGAAATAGCTCGACTACTAGCATAATAGTATGATGTTTGATATGTATAAACGATGAAAATATGTTGTAACACCGCTACGCGTTAGAGCAAAATGTGTCTTTATGATTTCAAAAGATGGAGTGCTTACAGTGTGTTCATTAGACACTCAAGAGCGTGCTGTTGGTATTAAAGATGAAACGGAAATTCTAGCTTTTATTTACGATCACAGTGTGACGAACAGGGGTGTCACAAACGAATCACCATGACAAAGTTAGAAAGTATGATAGCATACAGAAACCCACTTTAAGTAATGATTTCACTTTATCTCTTCACATTCTGCCGTGATTATAATCGACAATAGAGAAAATACATTCCAAGTCTCATTCACCGCGCCACGTTTTGAATAATACAAGCACTTCACTTCAATACACTAGCAATCCTTCAACACTTAGTTATTTTATTTTCTAAAAAAGTTAGTGTAAAGGCTTCCGTGCTTCTGCAATCAACTTGCTAAATGTCAACACAGTCCTAAGGCTGACATTTTTGAACTATAAAACATGTCTTATTTAGCTACACACATTCTTGTTCGCCTTTGTTATCTGACATGATATTTGCCGATATACTTTTCAACATCTATTCTGTTCTGTAATACATATTTTTAAAAAGTGTTGGAATCATTTGCAACATAATCCTAACCCTAACCCTAATCCTAACCCTATATATAATGAGAAAGTTGTCGTAAGATGTAGATCTGTTCAAAGAGTAGTTTGACAAATGTGTCAGATAACAAAAGCGAACACGAATACGTTCAGATAGTCATAGCGTTTATAGCCCTCATTACAATTGCAAACCGAAAGTGGGGAAGATAGCGCCCCCTACAGCACTTCAGATCATGATTGAATGAACTAGTAGCGAGTACAAATATTACATTGAGCAACAACAAATGTTACAAGAAAGCTTTTGGGAACTACGTATACTCTCTTTGATATTTTGTTTTTTATCGCATCGTATTTCACACATAGCACCTTAGTAATAAAATTTAAAACCTTTATGACTGAATTGCGATTAAGTCTAATTAAAAATATATGTGTTTCCGCCATCCCAAACAATACCCCACTTTTGTTCAAAGTCGCAAACCCTGGACACGTGTTTTCATTCCTAAAGGCAAACGTTGAAAGTAGTCGTCTGGTTTGTTGTTATCTATCCAAGCCAAATCGCAAACGTGAAAAAAAAACAAAAAAACCTTGTATACAATATATTAAATGTCGTAGATTGACACAACTCACTTGCGTCAATCCCATAACATGTATATGAGTGTGGATGTCATAACGTGATACAATATCGTCAGTTTCTTTCATTTTCTTTCGGTCGGCGGAAGCAATTAAAAAAGTCTCCCTACCAACCCATCTTCCTCTTAAACCACCCTTGAAGGCATGCTCTTGAAAACATACGTTTTACATAGAGCATAGAAAACTTTGTCATTAAGAAAAACTGTGTACCTTGTTAAACACAACAAACTGACGTTGAACAAACTGAGCAATTCGTGACAATTACACAACCACAGTCTTAGCCGTCGACCGTTGTTTTTTTTCGAGTGAAACGTGTTGTACTTATGATTTTACGAAATTTAAAAATCAAATGAAATCAACTAAATTACATCAGGCAAGATCGATAAAGCAATCAGAATATTTTGTTCAATTATTTGTTTCCTTATTTCATTTGCACTAATTTCTCAGACATGTATAAAATATCGTTTCCATAGCAACGGTGTGTGTTAGCTTGACCCATCAAAACAACATGATATCCCCCAAGACATTTTAATATCTTCAGTTTATTAAAACAACATTGACTAAGAACGTTTTAATATCTTCTGAAAGAAATAAGAAGTTGGACCACTGAATGTCTCTTAATGGCAGCGTGAATATAAATTGTTGGGAATATTGATGCACGTGACGAAGCCTCGGGGCCAGGAGAACACCGTATTGCGGGGAGGGGGGGGGCAGCAAATCAGCCGTTAACAGCTGATGGGTGTTGCTTATCAAATGGTCTTGTTCGATCACCATGATTCGAAAATTAAAGTGGTAACACGTGTGACAGTTGCAGAATGGATAACTTTCGAAACAGAAAACTAGTCTCCATTCCCATGACGCATTTGTGCGACATGTAAGTGTTTGTAAATAAATGTTGTTCTTGAACGTAATATCAATCTGTAACTTGCCTTTCATGTCAACATAGCTCCGTAGTTTGCAGTACCGTAGCCTGCGGGGGGGGGGTGGCGGGGCAAGGGGGGCAGCTGGGGGGTTAGGTTATCCTTTGACATGCAAAGTTATGTAAACTAGCACTTTTCTATATTTTAAATGCATGATTGCACCAAGACAAAGTTCTGCCCCCCTTGCCAATTTGGTCAGGCTAGGCCCTGGTTTGTTATTATGTAAATTTAGGGAGCGGCTCCCATCAAAAAGATACATGCTCTCACTAAAGTGGGGTTTCCAATCAAAAAGTGACGTCTCCTCTTTGATGTGAGCATGTTTCTTTTTGATTGGCAGGGCCACCTTTTGATTGGGAACATCCCCACTTTGGTGAGAGAATATCTTTTTCAATGGGAACAATTCTTTTTGGGAGCAAGTCTCTATTTTGATGGGAGCCACTCTTTGGTAAGAACAGATCTCCTCTTTGATAGGAGCACGCCACTTTTTGATTGGGAACCCCCACTTTGGTGTGAGAGCACGTCTCATTTTGATGGTAGGGACTGTTTGGTGAGAGCACGTCTCTGGCATTCGTAGCCAAATATTATTAGAAGTATGCCTCACTACCTTTGTATTCACAATTTGTGCATTACAAATGTTACCATCGATTGAAAGGAGTTAACGTACAACGTTGTTAAAGGCTTTCAGAATGCATGTACGATGATTACATTGATAATCTCCATAACATGATGTCATTGAAGAGCAAACCACTTTTGAAAGTCAACAGCAACAACAGCAACAACGACCACGACCACGACCACGACCACGACCACGACAACAACAACAAGCAATGGCATGCCGAGGTCCTTCTAACGTTAGTATTTTGGGACACGTATATGCCAACATCAGTGTTAGTTCTACAATTCGCGTTTCTACAAAGAAAAAAATACATGTTGTATCGGCGGAGATGGACACGTGTAGTTTATCTATAATTGTGTCATAGGTCACAGAACGAGTAAAACTTTAAACGTTGTTGTAATACCTTGATAAGATAAGTCTGGAGACTATAAGATGAACATTTCGTAATAGCCAATGCAATCTAGTAAGTCATTTTTTTGTGTGAATTTAATACAGCGTTAAATTCATAGCAGTTCTTTTTAACTTGCTTGCAAATTGTGTACTTTGCTTCTCCTTCGTTTTTATCTAGTGGCGACCGCTCCATACGGTATATTTTTCAAGAATTCACACTTTTTACATTATTCTATTTTAAATTCCATACGTGTATCTCTCGTTTGTGGCTCTTCATGGCACGGTGAATACGTGGTGGCAGAGAAAGACTCGATTGACGAAATCTCAATTTCTTATAAGAGAAATTTGTTAGCAATTTATCAACGTGACTCATTACTTTGAGCACCAGATGTTCGAGCAAAAAAACATATTAAAATGATTTACTTTCAGATCGATATTTTGAAGGTATGTAGAAGGATAAGAAACCATCTAGTCTGAACTATCTGTCATTAGGCACTCGACTTGCTCTCCTGCATCTATAGAAATTTGACTACGAGACACTGATAACTACCTTAATATCATAGAGTATGGTTCATCGTGGATATACTATTCAGCGTGGTAGCAAAATTGCAGCTACTTACTTTCTCTGAAATTGTTAGTAGGACTGTATTCTATCGAATTCCTTCCATCTTCAATACAATTCCACCTATTAAGTCATGTAAGTACCTTTATGTTCATCCTGAAGTGTTCGCGACGGGTAGATTCTGAATAAGGTCATTTTGATCAACTTTATCTTACTCAGTGTGTAGCAGTCAGTACGTAATGACCCCAACGTCTTGTCTGGATGATTGCTTGGTCTGACGTAACGACAATATTCTTTTCTAAAATACAACTGTTTTATCCTAGATGATTTCCTATCCGTTTAATGGGACTGAATAGCAATACATTTACAGGTAAAACCTCAGTTCACACCTAATCCCCTTTTTCATCCTATAACATGTGAATGGGCCTTGATAAATTAAATTTCTTATTTAATCCACATTTCATACTTGTGCATGAAAAGGATGTACAACTCATCACATAGATAATTTACTTGGGAGAGTTTGCTTCATGAAAATGCTCTTATTCATGTATCTGGTTTCTATCACTTTCTGGAGAAAACTATTAACTTGTAAAGATGTCAGAAAATGGGGAGATTCAAAATCGTTAATATTCTTACTTGTCTATGAGTAATATATATTTTCTGTGTTTTTTGTGGAATTATATGTTTGTTTTGTATGTATGTATGTATGTATGTATGTATGTATGTATGTATGTATGTATGTATGTATGTATGTATGTATGTATGTATGTATGTATGCATGTATGTTTACTTGTTTGTTTGTTTGTTTGTTTGTTTGTTTGTTTGTTTGTTGAGAGTAGATCTACAAGTCACCAATTAGGTCTAGGCCGCAATGATCACGACTGATTGGTAGAGGAATGCATGGGTCGAATGGACGTTATTCATATCACATGTAGTATTTTATTAAATTGCATACACATTTGTGATTTTATGAAGCCTTTCATGTTTAGTATATTTCATAATTATTATATTTTGTATTGTACTAAATCACGTATGGTTCTTTTTGTCTTTTGATGTTTTTGATGTTTTTTTAACAGTACCAGGGCACAACTCTTCGACGTTAGATCTGATCCGATCCGATCCGATCCGATCTAATCTAATCTAATCTAATCTAATCTAATCTAATCTAATGCAATCTAATCTAAGCTACAATATTGGATCAAAAAAAAGTTCCTGTCCAGCTGAAGAAAAACCATGGCATTAAGAAAATGCCTGCATTTTAAAATAAACTCTAACTCTATACATTGGCATTAAATGTGGAAAACCATTGCCACGAGTAATTCAGGAAAAAGACCATTAAGATTAACTTTTTTACCCGTAAACGCAGGATGTAGCTTGAAAAGAGGAATAAAGCACCGACTACCATCTATTTTTAGAATCCTAAAGTGATTGATTTATCCAATTTGTACACTGCAAGCGGGACAGATTCTGTACTGTTGACATTGCACGTTATGCCACTGACTGAGTTACTTTGAAGTGAATGCACTCAGGGTAATACAATTAAAGTCAATCCCATTCCTCGTCAACACCGAGCAACTTTATTGAAAAAAACGTTGAAAGGTATATCCGCAAACATATCATATGTCCATTATCTAAGATTTCCTATCGAAAATCGGTTGTGGAAGCATTTCAGGATTTTTCAATACGAGATTATTATGTTGTCAACGATTGTGACTCTATTTGTCTTCTCAAAGCAAGAGAGAGAGAGAGAGAGAGAGAGAGAGAGAGAGAGAGAGAGAGAGAGAGAGAGAGAGAGAGAGAGAGAGAGAGAGAGAGAGACAGAGAGAGAGAGAGAGAGAGAGACAGAGAGAGAGAGACAGAGAGACAGAGAGAGACAGAGACAGAGACAGAGAGAGAGAGAGACAGAGAGAGACAGAGAGAGAGAGAGAGAGGAGAGAGAGGGGGGAGAGGGAGAGAGAGACTGAGTGAGTGAGTTTTGAGTGAGTGAGTGAGTGAGTGAGTGAGTGAGTGAGTGAGTGAGTGAGTGAGCGGGTGGGTGGGTGGGTGAGTGAGTGAGTGAGTGAGTGAGTGAGTGAGTGAGTGAGTGAGTGAGTGAGTGAGTGAGTGAGTGAGTGAGTGAGTGAGTGAGTGAGTGAGTGAGTGAGTGAGTGAGTGAGTGAGTGAGTGAGTGAGTGAGTGAGTGAGTGCGTGAGTGAGTGAGTGAGGGAGTGAGTGAGTGAGTGAGTGAGTGAGTGAGAGAGCGAGCCAGCCAGCCAGCCAGCCAGACAGACAGACAGACAGACAGACAGACAGCCAGACAGACAGACAGACAGACAGACAGCCAGACAGACAGACAGACAGCCAGCCAGCCAGACAGACAGACAGACAGACAGACAGACAGCCAGACAGATTCTGATGGCTTCTTTGGACTGTTGCTGAATGTTAGAATTTAGTTGACGAAATGGACGACTGTTCGAATGTTACCTACATTGTATACCTATACCAAGCACGACAGAACGTCTGAACTTGTACAAATGTTATACCTCATAGGTACATTCCTCCTGGGTGTATATTTAACGATATGATGTTACTGTAAACATGGCGATCGTTTCCAATCACTATTTCAAAAACGAATCACGTATTAAATGCGTGTCCATTATTGATCACACTAATTGTATAGCAAAGTTGAATCACAGAGTAAAGTTTAAAAGAAAACTGCAGGTATATGCTGTTCCTACTATATATATCAGCATAGTTCCGTATTCGAGAGTGTTGTGAAGCCTTTTTATCTCATATATCTACCCTAGGAAGTACAGAAAGTCATGGCATGCCTACAGGTTTAAAGTTTCAAGTCGAGACATATATAGGTGTGCTCTAACAGGCGCAGGCCTACAGCGTGTTGAAAGTTACCAGTCATTCTCTCTGTTTAATACATGTACAACCATGTGCAACAGAAACTGATAAGAAACTGCACATGCTGATGTAAATTAACAAGATTGAATGAATACGGTTTCTGGTTACACTTTGCCTAAATGAAATGAAATAACGTAAAGACATCAAAACAGTTGCGCCCACCTGTATGCGTCTAGTTGCAGTATGTTTAAATCAATGGTTTATTTCATTAAGACTAAATGTAGCAAGAACTAGTGGTTTTGCTATTTTAAAGTATAGAATGTACGGGGTTTCTACGTGACTGTATCAGAGTAACCTTCATTTCGCTGCAATGTGTATTTTAGATGTCTTAGACTTAAAGACGATTCACTTTATCCTATCAGTTCATGTACAATGGCTTGAGACAGTCTGGTTCATATTGTTATTAGTGAATGCAATGTTTTTTATCTGATGTCATTAAAGTTAGTATGTTGTTGTTGTTGTTGTTGTTGTTGTTGTTGTTGTTGTTGTAGAAGAAGAAGAAAAACAATCAGAGGTCACATCACACCCAAAAAATTGAATAAAGGCCAAAACTATATCTAAATTATGTTATTTTAGAATCCAATATGGCCGCCGAATACCGGAAACTGGATTGTGAACTCACAAAATTATTGTCACAGTTGAAAATGACGAGGAGTAAGCTTTCATGTGGTAAATTATGGAAACACTTAGGAGGCGAGGCGAGGCACTTTCTGTAATATATAATAGTGATATTACCAATACTATTGATCGACTGCTTACCTTGTCCAAAGATATGAGGGCGCTATTACAAGTCTGTGATACATTCATTTCAGTTGGGGAATTAAGTGAATAAACATATCATTTTAGGTACGTTTCCATACATCATTACAGCGCCCTCTTCGATGGCTTATGTTTAATAATTATATCTTTCTGTCTGCATTATCTCATAAATACCCCTGTCTGAAAGGAGATGGAATTCGGCAGACATATATTTTAAGGTAATGGCTAGATTCGACGAGGTTGTTGCATATTTTAAATGAATATGAGTGTTTACTCATTCGTGCTATTGAATCAGTACTTGTTGCAAGTTTTCCACGTGCATAAAAATTACCCTAATTAGCATATCTTTTAGATATTGTTGAGGGATGTTGTGGGTATCTCCATAGGGTTTCCCTAGGTAAGAATTGTAGCTTGCTATACATATTTTGCCGTACATTGCGTAATATTTACTGCATATTAATGAGTCAAATTGGCATTTTTTGCATGTTTGTCAGGAAGAATCTGTTTTTGTAGGAACCTTGTTAACAAGGATACGCATAAGGTATAACAACAAGTGAACAAGTTTGCCATGAATATACATGTATGAGTGTCTAACTATTTGTTATGGGGCTTGATGAAATACTTTACATACTTTCAATGTGGTTATGTTTACAAATGGTTGGTTTTAATACAGGATTTGCAAATGCGCCATCTTGTATATCCTTAGTAGTGCATTGTGGGAAATATGATGGTAACCATGAAACAATCACTGTTGCAAACAATCTTGTTAATATTTTGTAACTACAAACAATAATCTAGTTCTGGCTACCCCGACCCTTGCAGGGGAGTTATTATAATATCAATTTTGTGTATTGTGATGACTACAGATAATTATGAAAATATTATTCGGATTACAAGTCCTCTATTTGCAAAATTCATTCATATTAATTACTCTAATTTCATAAAGGTAACGAACACACATACACACTTTCACACACACTTTCACACACACACACACACACACACACACACAGATATATAGACAGACAGACACACACATATTGAATCAAAACGCACTAAACTAAAAATGAATCTCACATTTTCAAAAGCAAGAGATAAACAATTATTTTAACATATTAACAATGGAAAATTACATCTCAACGATTCAATACAAATCACAAAGTGTGTGTGTGTGTGTGTGTGTGTGTGTGTGTGTGTGTGTTTGTGTACGCGCGCACGTAAATGTAAACGTGTGTGTGTAGTGTGTGTATGTGTGTGTGTGTGTGTGTGTGTGTGTGTGTGTGTGTGTGTCTTTTTAAGTGCGTGTGAAACTTTTGACTTTAAACCTCTTTCATATGTGGGTCAGTGCATGTGGAGAAGTACTGTTAATTCAGCACTTGGTGTCACATTTACTAATAAATTAGAACTTGAACATGTTATCGTTAGGCACAGTAAACGAAAACAATTCGAGAGGTTCCTGGATGACGTTTTCAATGAAGACAGTCGTGTTTAGTCATTAATATGACGTCACTTGTTGAATATTTGAAAAATATTCTACTCAAAGTGCAAATAGTTACAAATTTTACTAACAGTAATTGAATGGTGAATGTATACTAGAATAAAAGATATCCAACCCAGTAAAGGACATTAAAAACAAAGAATACTCCCGGGAAGGCAATTCTTGCAATCTTATCGATGCGTTTTGCCTTTGCTAGCTGATCTGTTAGGATGTCCTCGTATGGAGCTAGCTGTACGTCAGCGACACCCGAGATGGCAAATTCCGCTAGGCAGCGTTCTATAGCGGTAAGTGTGGTATTGGTAGATCGACGTCTCCGTTCTCTGCTCTGACGATCACTTCCACTGCTAGTGTTACCCGTTGCTGCAACGTTCGTGCGTTTCGGTGCCTGTAAAAGCATTGAAATATAGATACTGTTTTACTGGGAAACAGATTCTACGACAAACCATCTATCTAAACTAATTGAAAAATACAGCTAACCAGAGCAATACACGGTGAACGGATGGGGACGACTAAATGTCTTTCGGCTGAGAA
>NC_135556.1:18783641-18808641 GCF_964340395.1 Glandiceps talaboti | reverse complement strand
TAACATTTCGTAGCAGAAAGTGGTGTGGGTTTTGGCTAAGTGTTTGGTAGATCTAGAACTTATACTAGCACAACAACTTTCCTCAGTCATGGAATATAACTTTTCACATTAGGGCTTAATGTTTACAACCCAAATAAGAATAATAATGATAATAACCAAAGAGAATATTAGTGACTGGCACGCTTACGACTTCCGCGCGTACGGGTTTTGGAGACGTGTCTCCTCTCCCTAGTTAACGCAACTAAGTGTTGTGGTATGTGTTTACAGCGCAAGTGGTACTTCATTAGTGGAATACGAGATACCACAGACCCTCCAAACTGAGTACTACTAGCTTCGATTTCATATATGCACAGGTAAATTATATTGTAAAGAGTTGGGGCGAGTTGAAAATGGGGCGAGTTGAAAATTGGACGAGTTGAGTGGGACGAGTTGAAATGGGACGGGTTGATCCGTCACCACATCAAAACATACGGGGCAACATCGCCTTTTTCCAGAATGTCACGTGTTCCCATTGTAGCCAATGACAGCGTCTATGGCATCAGTGAGGCGTAATAATATAATATAAAGGCCAACAATGGATAGTTACATGCAATCTGATTAAAATCTGATGTGGTGAAAGCGGCTAGATGTCATTATTTATCTCCATTTCCATCGTGTTGTGACATTTGTTTTGTTCCGGCTGATCGCCGCCATCCTACAGCGATCACCCAGAACAAAAAAAAATGTCACACCACGATGGAAATAGAGGTAATTAAAGACATCTAGCCGTTTTCACCACATCAGATTTTAATCCGATTGAGTTCCATGTACTAATCGACCTCAGTTGTACTGCATGTATGGAAACAAGAAAGTCATCGTATATGCAAATACTATAGCTCTTAATACGAAGAATCCCACAAACTGTCTTTTCATAATCCCGATTACGTTATGGTCATAAATGATGTACCGCAGACGTTGGAGAGAGACTCTTGTATGTGTAAGAATCGATAAATTTACACTCCAGCGAACAACCATCAAAGCCTCGAATTTCTCAGTATATCTGACCTCGAGCTAAAAGTCAGTGTAATGATGTGTTTTGATGAGTACATAATCTGTCGGGAAGACATTAATACGTTATTTTAAAAATGCAACATTGGCTTTCATATTCCATTCTGTTGCCATGGCAACCAACGAAAATCATCTGCCAAAGAAACGTAATGTGCAGTACATTCTACTTGCCCCAAGGTAAATATGCATGTTTGAAAAGTTTTAGAGAGAGTCTATCCAAATAGTCTTAGATCGTATTGTAATCTTGTATGCATGAATCACCAACAACAGGTAGTAAAGTATACTTTGCTTCGTCTGACTCAGACGTGTTTCAGAAAAATAAAATTGTCAGTAATATGTTGTGAAATCTGACGCTACAAAGAAACTGACGGCATTTTAAGATTCTTAGCTTTGTCATGTTCATACCCGTGATACTGTAATTATATGAACCGATACTAATAAACAGAAAACGTGGGGGTTATGATTTATATTTTGACAGACGAAATTTCTAACTTGGGGGGAGAGGGGGAGAGAGAGAGAGAGAGAGAGAGAGTGTGTGTGTGTGTGTGTGTGTGTGTTTGTGTGTGTGTGTGTGCGTGTGTCTGTCTGTCTGTTTGTTTGTTTGTGTGCCTGTGTGTGTGTGTCTGTCTGTCTGTCTCTGTGTTTGTTTGTGTGCCTATGTGTGTGTGTGTGTGTGTGTGTGTGTGTGTGTGTGTGTAATAATGTGACATAATATTTAACAAAACGGAAATCGTGTTTAGCATATGCAAATGTATAATATTTAATCTTACCATGGTGGTTTCACTGATGGAATCAAAACTATTAACGTACATGTCACATTGAACCTGGACAGGCGGTCCTGTAGAATAATAAAAAATACTACATTACATCCATAAATGTTGCAAATGCCAATAACATTACATGCAATGAACAGAATATTGATCCTTTCACAATAGAAGAAATAGGACATCTTATTTTAATTTTACTTCGAATTACTTACATCTTTAAATGAGGTTTCTTTTTCACACGAATTCGCTGTATGAAAATAACAAAATACTGTCTGCTACTTGAATGAAAAATGCGGCTGTCTAACCCGTAAACTGTGTTTACCAACTACCATCCCAATTTTATCCACGAAAAGACTAATTTTATACCTGTATGATAATTTTTTCTTTAATTTATATTGGATAATTCTCTATAAGGCCTAAAAAACTGAATCCGGTTATCCGACCCTACCTAGTTTTTCACTACCGACCCTAAACTTTTTTACGTGTTCGAACAATATAAAACTGTTCTCGACTTCCAATCTGTAATGGTTGTACATCTGCTGAGAAGAAACCAATATCACAGAGACCATATTGAAAACAACGGAAAACATAACTAACTGAACTAGACACTCACATATGGAACAAAAATCTAAATCTACCCAACCCACCTATTCTAAATTTGAGCGTAATCGGAACCACACAATCTTTTTTGTTAGGCCTAAGTATATCAGTGACTGTCTCTGAGGGCCTTTCCTCGTGGGTTCCGTGTTCAGTAATTGTGTATGATTTTTTTCGTTTAGATGTAAAGCAAGAATGCTACTTTCCCTCTCGTTCTCGGCAGAAATCGGCCTCGAATGTGAATATTCCAGATTAGTAAGACGATATCCAAATAATGGCCCTGGTTATAATATAATACCCTGGCAAAGGAAGGCATACTAGCGTTTCAATATTTGATGAACACCTTTAACTTAGTGTTACCTCAACGAGTCCTATTTCCTAGACTAGTACTGTTAGTTTATGAAAAATATTATATTCGACCCGAACCCCAACAAAAGGTGGGTGCAATTGGGCGCAAAGTCTTTATGGCCAGATTATCAAAATAAACACATCTTAACTTATAAAGTTGTTTTTGGGATCATGGGTTATAAAATTGGTTATTTTTCTTTTCTTTTTGTCTCGTCCCCGGGCCATATTCTTCAACCATATAGATATTGGGACACGTTTATCATGAATCACAGAGAATATGACAGTTTTACTACTATCGAAATCATAGAGTATTTCATCTTGTTAGTCATCATAATAAAATTCTACATCAACTAGACTATGCAAAGCTCTACAATTATGGTACACTTGTAGCAACACCTAGGTCTGCTGCTTGTGCAAACCAAATTATTTGTCTTGTTTACTTTGCATGCTTGTCGTCAAAACGTTTGACGTTCTTCCTCTGTATGAAAACCAAATCTTGCCATTTTTGGCAAGTAACAGACTTGATTTCTCTCAATAATTAACACTAGGCTCCTGTACTAGTGTCTTGAGGGCGTATAAAGAACAAATAGCGCCCGCTGTAGGTTAATATGTGATACTAGTCTATCCCACGTGATCAAGATCAATCACTGAAGCGCGAAGTGTGCGAGAAAACCATGTGTTATATCAAAAGGTATAAAGAGCTCTTCCTTCCCTGCTGCCGCGGTAAAATAGAGAACAGATTGACCTATAATTTAGCTGATAAAGAATTGGGTAAGAATTGAGTTCCTTCACCCACACTGCTCCTTCTGTTTGGAACAGTCTTCCTCACAGTCTTTGACACACTCACTCTAAGTCCTCCTTCCACTCTGCACCTATTTCAGTCTTAAATCTCACTCACTCACTTCTCTCTGCATCCTTCCTATGTTTTCAATTGTTTTTCTGTATCCTCTCGTTTTTTTTAGTAGTTCTGTGTCTGCGCCTAGAGCTCTTCGGGGGACAGGCGCATTATAAATTCGCTTTATTATTATTATTATTAATGAAGATATACACAGGAGACCATATCTAGTAATCAGATGATGTAGCATTTTGTATATACTAGGCAAACTAAATGACTGAGTCACACAAAGTCTTGTTTTGGACTTACCCAGATATTGGCACTTATGTCAGGATTGTAGAGAAACTGTGAATTTTCAACACGTCATAACATATGCTTACATATTGACTACATTTACTTGTTTGTAGAATAAAATGATAGATTGCTTCCTTTAAAACAAATGAGACTAAGAGAAATGTTCAAATATATGGACTATATGTTAGTTTACAGACTTACCACCGAAGTTTGGTCTCAAACGCCTGTCATATGTTGTCATCAAATGGTTTAATAACATTGTATAAGGCGGGAAACCATTTCCAGCTTGATCTTCGCTGTTTGAGAAATGATTTCAGAAAAGATTCAACGCATTTTATTCATGACTTCGGGAGTAGTCAAAATACATTGTAAAAATGTATCTATGATGAAACAACTGAAAAGCCATCAAGTTTACCACAGAAATTATGGGTTTAGTACATTAACATACATCAGATACATGACAAGAATAGACAAGAATATTGATACAGATGCTAGTCTTTATAAGTTATATAATGGTCTTATTAAAATATAATTTGTTGAGAGGGTGCACAGAATATGTTCACTCCAATGGCATGCAAATAACGTATATTAGAACTGTAAAATATAGTTACTTTGGAAGGGTAAATTCACTTTGGAAACGAATGGATGTTTCGATCCGTCTTCTACGGACATTGATTCACCCAGTGATTTAATTATTCAGAATTAATGCCTCTCTCCCAACTGGCGGAATAGTATGTCCATAAGTTGATGGTATATGGTATCCTTGGTCCCTGTTCATGATATGATTCCTCTGTCTGATGTGCGCCAGTTCGGAGAGAGACATTAACGTCCGTCCATCAAAGGTCCGTAGTAGCTCGAAACGTTGGCTTCGTTTTCATGTCACCATTCCAAAGTAACTATATTTTACTGTCCTAGTGATTGTTGGAACCATGTACAATATGTTCTCCAACTTATATTAATTGTATGGCTAAACATGAAAAATGCCATCTGCATTCGCTACAAGTATTCACACTCCTTTGCCAACAAACACGGATTGTGGAAGTTCAATAAAGACAGATCTTTGACCTTAAACAATGTTATATCAATATTTTTATCCGTTTCTAGCTAAAACATTATTCCCAAAAGAGGAAAGTTATACTAGTATTTGTATTTGTCTGGTAACTTTCATTTGGGAACATTTAACGTCTTGGTGTTGTTTTAAACCAGACCCGTAATTAGGTCCTGTCTATGAACGAGTTAACAACCCAAGTGGTCACGTGGGTCGTATTCAGCTCGATGAAAAAGTACAAGAAAAACATCCCAATTATTTCCCTACACACTAGCCCATACCCTGATAATGTCAAAACGTTGTCACAGTCTTTGACATGTACAGATATTATTAAACCCCATACGTTGCAAGGCCATACTCTTAAGTTTGTGCAGCAGGTGATATAACGATTTAATCCCACTGAAATCAGTAGCAGATAGGGAAAGACAAAGAGGGATTTACAAAGTAAATCCGTGCTTAACTGACAACACTTTTACTATATTGGCTTGAAATCCGCGTGACCTTGTCAATCATAACAAGTAACAGTTAGCAAACAACACATAATTCTGCAGATGAATCTTGTATTACAATAAAATACGAGGAGATCGAGAAATTCGTCACAGAAAAGGGATTTGGGACAAGCATTTATATTGAAAAGCAAAGTTAACCACTGCTTAATTAGTATAAATTAAAAAAACAGAATACCTGGCTTTCCTACACCTTTTGGCTACAAAACACATTGTAAAATAGACATTAATATCTCAATTTATTGCGAATCGTGGGGAATTAAATTTACCCGTGTGTTTTTCTGTTACCGAGCCTAACAAGGGTAAGACATGTTAATTCTGTAGTCTTGTGAACTAAACGGGGTATAAGTAGAACTCTGGAAACATAACAAATCATACTCCAAGACTTGGATGTATAAATCGGATTACAATCAGGTGGTTTTTTTGTCATAAACCTCATTCTTTTTCAATCCCCGTACCGCTATTAAATACTTAATGAAATGCACTTTTCTCGTATTCGGTTAAATTTCCTGTCATAGTACATTTAATTCCATTCTCATCCTACGCTTTTAAGCTTCACAAGTGATGAAGACATGACGTTTGGTATACGCTAGCTAAATGTCATAAGGTGTTACGTGGTTTAATGAAACAAATTTATGTTGTAGCTTTTCAGCTCGAACCAATTATATAGCATGGCAGATCGTATTACGTTGACAAGTACGTTAACAGTATTCTTGTTGATATTTCTGATCAAAAGACTATTATGAGCAGAGTCACAATACAAGGAAATATTATGCTATAGATTTGTAAGAAGTAATACTATTTCACTGAGACGACCACATCCATCGCAAGATTACTATTAAATGTTTTAACTGATGGAAAATATGATCTGTTGGTTTTTATTCCTTAATACCATGTTTCCGTCAGCGGTCCTAAAATCTATAAAGCTCTACGGATATTACAGCGATTTTTGCCCGAAGATAGGCACCATTTGGAGTCAACATCCTTTATCTTTTTCTGAATCACCACAATTCGGTAATCCATACTATCTTGAAGCCATAACCATTTTCCAAAATGTCATGGAAAACACACAGAAACCTTCTGTACTACTGCCATATTCCGATCTTTGACATCCCAGATATTGTAGTATTGTAGTATAAAGGTTATTCATCTCATTAAGAACGTTAACAGTTGTTTTGCCAAATATGGTTTTAAATTTCTGATACGAATAAAGCTATATTTTAGCCCCACCCCCCTCTCCCCCAAAGGCGGAGGGGGATAATACAATGGGTTACGTCCGTCTATAAGACGTCATTTCTCTTGACATACAATATTCAATTTCTTTCAAACTTGGCACAGAGGTGAATAGCGACAATATATGTGGTCAAAAAATCAATATTTTACTGCATATCTAAAAATCTACAATGCAAGTATTTATGGAGCTGTGTCTTCTATGACGATCCTACTCATGATATTAATATTTTTATTTAGTTGATTAGTTGAGTTGACGATCAAACATGTCTGAGAGAAATATCGGTCTTTCCGCAAAAATTATTATCATAGTAATTTAAAAGAGAACACTGTTACAACGCTGCTAATATTTTAAATATTTATATAATTTACCAACTCTCACATAGTAGATATATAATATATAATATATAATATATAATATATAATATATAATATATAATATATTTTTGATGTTTGCTACTTACTTGAAAGGTTGTTGCAGTAACGTTTCGGCCTCATTATACGGTACTTCCGATGTGTCATTGCAGATACATGTCCTGAGGGTAAAAGTATAATCGAAAAGATTACATTCATCGTCGGCAATATCAAAAGAACCACTTCGAGTTGATTTCAAATAACTTTGTGTGACATTCGATAACTATCATCACAAACAATATTAAACATAGAATTAATCCCATGGACAAAAGATAATTCCCCAAGCAATAGCAATATCAAAGAAAATCAACCCATTCTTTCAGAACGGTCAGACACGTCATCTTAAATTGAGCGATGGTAGATGATTAACGAAATCCTGGCGTCTTCTTATCACTGGTTCAGCATACATCATTTTTTAAAATCTTTTTCCAGAACCATTGAGTCTGTCTGTGCATCATTTTACGTTTTTCTCAACCACAGAGTATTCAAAAGTGTTGTTCATTGATTTTTTTTCTAATTAGGGTAACCATCTTCCCTTTCACCTTTTACCTACAGGTGTTTTATACGGCATCCTTTTGATATCTTTTGATATTCGACCGACTAGTTGTGACTCTAGGGTGTGATAGTACTTCTTTCAATATACATATATTCATATCGTTGTTTCACTTGGAATCATTCGTAGATAGAAAACTTAAAGCATGATTGTGAGCGTAACTTTAGATGTATCTTACAATTGTTATCTTCTTGTGTATGCATTGATGTATATTAGAATTGATAGAACATTACAACGTATATCGAAGTTATAATTATATGCGTTATATCTTGACTATGAAGCATACAGCATTTTTATCTGTCAAATTATTGCCAAGTTATCAAACAAATGAATATCACTATGTATACTTTGACTTTTGTGAGGATTCTTGTAAGGTGGAAATCAGTTTGTTTGCTTGCTTGCTAAGAAAATGAATTTCTCGGAAATAGTAGTAAACGTCTTCGACGCGGTGTTCATTGAATATATACTAGTAATTACCGGCAACCTCCTAGACTGCATGGGAGGATTCAAGTTTTCAACAAGAAGTACATTCAGTCTTATTGGCATTTAAAACATATGTGTTTAAATATGTTCACGTTTGAGAAATTGTATGATCCTAAAACCCTAAAAAAAACTTCCTCTTTCGTTAAAATTTTCAAATATTGCCACGTACCTCGGTAAAACTGGTTTGAAAAACAACAAAGATAATAAAACAAGTGTTAGATGATAATCCATTGAATAAGCTAGGAGACTGTGTATAGCCGTATATCACAGATCACGAATAAGTAACAGTTTGTCGGATTTTTCCTGGCAAAATGTCGCCGCTGCTACTTACAGGCGTAAGTGAATAAATTGAGATTGCATTGTATCAACACCTACAGGTCCCTTGGAACCAAATGACCTCGATAGATAATATCAAATTAACCCTTCCATAATGCACAAGCTTGTTAAGCAGGTCTTAAGATTATATAAATAGCTATATCATACTCACCCTTTCACGTAACCAATTCTACAAATATGAACAGCTACAACGATGTGTAACAGTAACATTATAGCATTTGCTTTCCTGTAACAGTGTGCCGTCATTGTCTCCAGCTTACGTCTTTACCTGTTCCAACGTCAAGCAATTCTTGCAAGCCCGTGCCTTGTTATTTATCTTAATGACGGGGTTTTTGCTTCAGATTATCTCCACAAATCCTTTTGCGTATCTATTATTCAGTGTCACAGCATTTTATTACACCGGTGCCAGCATTGCCTGACTCACTTAAAACCATCGTTAGACCCACTCGTTACTATGACAACCACCAATTAGCCCTTCAAATCAACGTTCCCGACAAATGAAATGGAGAGAATTACAGTGATTTTGACAGTTTTCGGTTGAACTGTTTACTCCAGGCTGACTCTATTTTGTCTTGTTATTACAGTTTTTTTTCTTTAAATCACACTTATGGTGCATTATATTTGTACTTTCGTATTTTTGTAATAAAGCTTATTTCGAAAATATTACATCGCCAAGAATTTGAATTTACTAAAGTAAACGCTCAAGATTTGTTGTCTCAAAGAACCGCCGAATTCGGTCTGGATTACAAGTAGTTGTATATGATACTAGAATGATACCTTTTAAAAGCTAACTTCTTGTCTCCGTAAGCTAAGAATGTGTTTCATTTTGATGCCTTCATTGAAACTCGTAAAACATGAGTTTTTAACATTTTGACGGCGACAGCTTAACATGAGGCTTGAAACAAACCGGAAAGCTTTTTAAAAGTAAAATTAATGGTTACACTCACGTTTCATGGAGAGTAAGTTGACGTGTCGTTTCATTTTGAAAACAAAATAAACGTGTATTTGTACACTTTTATAGTACTAGTCACGTGAGTTTTGAGAAGAAAAGTGGTCCTAGAAATTGTTTAGCTGTGTAAAGTTACTGAATGCGTGTATCCGACTCTAAACGGACTTACTTATGTAAGTGGAGATGAGCGAACTTTAAAAATAAATGGTTTTTTTTGTATATCATTACATGGTATTACTATTATGATTGAAGTTTTACTCCAAGCTCTTCAAACTTAATACTTCTCATAAAGTCCTCTTCTTTGCAAAGTCACAAACCAGTAGCCTTCTTTACAATCACGATAAGCTCATAAACTTACTTCTCTTATAGTGGTCGTTTGTGCATTGCCAAAATTGCAAACCACTAGCCCCTTTTACGGTAATGTTAAGCTCACTGCTGAACTTACTTATCATCGTCTTTGCGTCATATTAAACCACGGTCCCCTTTACGGTAACGTAAAGCTCTTTCTCATACTATTGTATATTCTATGGTAGGCTGAGGCTGAGGCTCATTGAACTTGCTTCTAACGTCATCGTCTTTGCATCATCACCCTTTTACGGTCAGCTATTTCATATTCCTCAGGGGAAAATATACTCTGACTTGTGAGAATGCACTGTTGTTGTTTGTGCCTTTCAATTGCGTGAACGACTTATGTATCATATTAGAAATGAAATAGTGTTTTCTGCATAACTTCAATAAATTACCAAGACGAAATGGTCTTATCCCCCCCCCCCCGTTAGCAGGAGCTATTACCATATTATAGGCTCTGTCCATATGTGCAACTGTCCGTCCGTAATTACGACATCTCTCTAACATGCAATACCCAATTTCATTCAAATCAGGCACAAAGGTGACATGCCATATCTGTAGTTAAAAATCAGTATTTACTGCATAACTCTAAAACTGTTACACAAAGATTTGTTCAAGTGTCTATATTAGGGGCACGCTGGCTGTTGAAACAGTGACCTTTGGTCTTGACCTTCAAGGTCAGTTAACAACATAAAAAATAAAAAAATTTCTTGCATATCACACTTTGTAGTATCTATTTTTGCCAATTCCTTCTTCTAAATCGTGTTTTCAGATATAAGCTATCTGTTAAGTCTTTATATTTGACTCTGTCCTTTACCCTTTGAGTTAAAATTTAACCACAAAAATCAATTTCTTTCAATAGCCAGACAGAAGTAAAGTATCTGCAGGACTGTGTCTTGTACGACGAATTGTCATTGAGTGAAATACAATTGATCAGTGGTTATATATCATTGCACTCAAACACTCATAAACGGAACGTCACATCGTTATTAATAATAGACTGACAAACTATATGTTCTTTGGCGCTGTTATTGTAAGTAGCTTATATAGAATCACAATACAATATTTAAACCATGCAGACCTTCACTTTAATTATGTATTATATAGTTGAATCAAATTATACATTAATAATCAGTCAAAATGTATTCACACGCAAAAGGATGTCAGCAATTCAAACATTGACGAACGGAAAGGCACACACACACACACACACACACACACACACACACGCACACGCACACAAATAAATATATATATATATATATATATATATATATATATATATATATATATATATACTAGTATATACATACATACATACATACATACATACATACATACATACATACATACATACATACATACATACATAGTTACATACATACATACATACATACATACATACATACATACATACATACATACATACATACATACATACATACAGGCAGGCCGACCGAGAGACAGACAGACAGACAGACAGACAGACAGACAGACAGACAGACAGACAGACAGACAGACAGACAAACGGACAGACAGTGAGACGGGTTTGCATGCTTACTTGTGCACATGCGTATAGATGATTTTGAACAATACATAAATATATGCGACATACCTACAATACTGACAAGATGTATACACTCTGACGATATGTATAGCTTGTGTAGCAATGGTGAATGTTAATATGTGGTACATTTAAAACGAGTTATTGTCCTCATATATCCACATGTATTAAATGCAGTATAGAATCAAACATTGATGAAAACGATAAAGTAAACACATTTTCCTAATTATCCAATAGATCAATGAAATGTATATTTTTATCTAATTTAACAAAAACGATAGATTAACGATTTTCATTCATTGTATTTTTTCAATATTTTTTCTCAGACTCATAGTCCAAGAATGACAAGAAATGCATCTTACATTGATCCATGGAAACGCTTATTTATATGTGCGTCCCTTTTGCAATTTAATACACTGCTATTCCCGCTATCTTTTGAGAACAGCGCCCTCACGGTAACTTTCCATTTTACAACGCAACATCAGAGCAGGGAAGCCTATTTAATGTGTGTGCGACCGATTGTCATTGTTTAACAATCGCGATATGCTGACTGGTTGATCACAATGTATCAGCTAAAGAGGGCGTTGTTACAACTGATAACGTCGTAACCAACCGATAAATCGGTATAAATTTTTACTATATTACTGGTTAGAAAATATTACTACGTTATCGATTAATTTATCGGTTGTTTTACTATACAGTATGTAATGCTTACTACAGTGTTGGGTTAATACGCGTTCGGTTGGTTCCTATGTTATCAGTTGAAACAGACGTTTCCAATCTGATTAAAATCTGATGTAGTGAATACGGCTCGATTTATTTCTATATTATTGTTCCGCGATCACTCCCGAAACTAAATGAAGGAAATAGAGGTAAATCGAGCCGTATTCACCACGTCAGATTTAAATCAGACTGCAAACATGTTGTGACTTTAAGATTTCCTTTTGTCTCTTCATACTGATAAGTCTTTCGGAACATAATCAATTAAGCCAGTGATTGACGCTTCAAAATATTCAGAGAGAACACAATCATGTAATACGGTATAACATTGCAAATGCTCCTGTAATTCGTTTTTAGCGAAAATTTGTTTGCTGTTGATTAAAGAAAAAATACAACGTAATTCTTGAGGTGTTAGATTGTAATGCATACTAAGCGCTTACTTTTACTCCTTCCTTCTTTGTTGACTGTACGTGGCATCATATAATAAAGTATTATTTGAATATATTTTAATGTTTCACCTTCGATTTCCCCTGCATATAAAGGTCATTTCAACGACCTTTAGTTACCTAAAGACTCCATGAACTGTTAAAAGCGTTGAATTTCGAGGTAGGATCAAATTTCACACTTCCATTCACTAGCAGATAAGAGGGATGTTTATTCCCTTATCCCTAAAACATGTAGATTTTCGGTTTGTTAATATGTATCCTGAAATCCAAACCCGTAATCTTCCTTAAAGCAATCTTTAATACTCCAGATTTGAAAAGCCCTTGACATTTTGGAATCCAGCGTACCTTGAAAGATCTTGAAAGGATGCATGGCTTGTCAAGAAGTTTCATATTTCCATGAATACAGACGTACTGCGTGGGTTATTTTTCTACTCCATGCACTGTTAGGTTGTTGATTAATAAACCAAAACCAGAAAAGATCTTGAAATGTTTGAAAGGGTGTGTCTTGTTACATCAATTTTGAACTTACACTCTCATATATCAACGACGTTGTTTTTTTAACAAAAAGTATGGATAGCTAGTCTCACAGACGTTGTAAGACCAACATCTCTATTGCTGAGAGTAGTATAGAAAACTTGCAGATTTGCTTTTTTCCCTATTACAGTTACTGCTTGAGGCAAAGCCATATTCTTTCATTTTAATTCTGATGACATTTTTATGAGAAATACTTCATACTTCCAGTACAAATAGTAAGTTTTGAAGTACTTTTTTGCACGACGTCATTGACATTGTTAGTTGTTTTTTGTTTACAAATTAAGACATGGTTTTACAAATCTTGGTCCTTTTTGGATTGATTGCATTTCTGATTCTTTTGGATATTTCCCAACTGGGTACTTACAGCTTGTACATATATGTATCCCTTTGATTATAACTTTGCAGAACTGTTTCTTTTTGCTTCAATTATTGAGATACTCCATGAAGGATACTGTCTTCTTTGGTATCTTCAACTCTTGTTTGTTGGCGTGGGTGTTTTTTTTTTGCTTACTTTGAGTTCAATCTTGTTTCGGTCACCGATCCCACAATGCAACATTCCCATAGTTTTCTTGCACGTTAGACTTGTGTAGCATTTCAGTGTATAAATAAAACCAGTCTTCCCTATTTGACATTTGGGAATGTCGTTGTAAACAAACTTTGAACCGTATAATTCCATTACTAACATCAATAGAACCTATTTACAGACTGTATGCATGTCTTCTGAGGAGAAACTACATTTGTCTTCACTGCACTAGCTTTGGATTCACAGGAGTCAGTTTTTCTCATTACACAAAATATTTGCGTACGATTTGCCTACTGTAGCGTAGATATCGTTGAGTACATAGTAAGGTAAGGGGAGATGTAGGATAAAAAACTAAATTCTTTTACTTTGGGGTGGGGGTTGAGCCATTTTAGTTCCCATCCTACAAAATCGGTTTTATTTTTAATGGACTTCTTTGTACCCCTAAATGCAAATATTTCTTTTTAAAAATGTCAAATTGAGAAATAGAAGATTTTTTTCGCTATAGTAAATGAACGATTTTATCCTAACTACGTACCGGCTTTGTATTCATAGTACTACACACTACTACATAATACTGATTTGAAATTGATTGAGCTGTCCGAAACATTTTCAATTTTGGCAAATTTAGTTAGAAGGAGGGGGGGGGTCTGAGGCCTGACTAGAAGAATATAGTTTTTTAATCCTACATTGAACTATTGATCTCGCTCCTAACGCTTGAAATGATTTCAACCTCATTAAATTCGCTGTTACCAGTTGATGCTTTCCCCAAACACTGTATCACAGCTATTTGCACTGTTACGGATGATTTACTGTTGTTCACTTTCTATTTGACTATTAGTATCTATTAGAGAGTGAGCTACAAAGTAGGTATCTCGGCTACATAGTACATATTTAAATAAAATTTATAATCTTATTTCCAATCACTGTCATGGAGACCAGATGGTCATTTCCATGTATAAAGTACTGTATAATCACAGTCCGGGAAACGTTGCTCTGATGCAAAAAAATGTGGTTAAACTGTCTCTCCAAAGCTTGGTCTGAGGTAAAGTCTTCCCTCTTCGAAAGTCAGGTTGGGATGGAAGGTACAATGTAATTGTTCTGAATGTAGTTGTATGTTTTGTTATTTAACCATGTCTAGAACCGTACTGTTTTGCCTGAAAGGAATAAAATATATAATTTCTTTGTTTCATGGGTATTAAAGTAAGAGGTTGAAATTGTGATTGTCGTTGAGGGTGCTGATTTTTGAGTGAGGATCCAAAATTGATTTGATTTCATTTCTCGTATATACTGCTACAAAAAATATGTTAATTCACAGATATGCAATACTGTTCACGTTGTACGATATTAGGAGTAAGTTATTGTAGCTAAAAAAAACATTTTCAAAAAAAGTTCCAATTGCACCTGGTGGAGATTTAACACGAAGATTCTTTCTTCTTTCCTTTTCTTTTCTTTTCTTTTCTTTTTTCTTTTTTTTTTTTTTTTGGGGGGGGGGTCATTTTTTTCACCAATAAAAACTGCTGTTATTTGTCTGTTGAAAGTTTGATATATTAATGCCGTGTTCATTTATCTAAACATCGCGTACTAGCAACGATGTTTTACCCAAGAGATTGTTACAGTGAATTTGTCAGTGATCTTTGTCAATGAATAAACGAGTCTCTCTTCCTTAGCTTTACTTCATCACTGTAAGGCTGCACGAAATCAAAACAATTTTCACAAATTATCGGGGCTTTGAATTTTGAATGTCTTTCAATATAGAAATTGAAATTGAAATTGAAATTGATTTATTATCCAAATATATATATATATATATATATATATATATATATATATATATATATATATATATATATATATATATATATATATATATATATATATATATATATATATATATAGCAAACTCGGGGTTTTCCATAAAGGTAGAGATTGTTTATTTTTTAACAGCATTGGAGAATACAAAAAGATGTACTGACACTTTTACATGATAATTCTAAGTTGTGCTGTTAAAGAAGAAGGCGCACGCTGAAGCGGATATAATGTAGCCGATATGAAAAGACATCCCACCCTCAACATTACTAATGAGTTTCTGACAGAAATACTTTATTAGTGAACTTACAATTGACGTTCAAAATATTTGTTAAAACGTGACATTTAAAAAACTTCTGTAAATATAATTTAGTTAATAAAATCTCACAGCAAGAAGCTCTCTTCACAGTCTTTCGACTGCCTTCTTGAGTAAATAACCATCATCAACGATCATTCACGCTAGGTGTTGAGCATTATCATCATTACTGAATCGTGTTATGAATGAAAACGTTCCTCCTTAGAAAGTGAATAACAGTTCAAGGTAGAGAAGAACATCTCATGCGTTACTTCTAACTATTAAGTTTTGAAAAAAAAATGTATGAACGACTAAACTATAAAGCCACGAAAGCCGCTATGCTGATAAGCTGAACAAGAATTTGTAAAGATTAACCAAATCATAAGTTATCTGAAAAATAAAACATTAAATTAATCCAAATCAGTGGCTGTTTCAGTCACTGAGTTGTAACAGTTCAGTGTCTATGGCTCTCTATAGCCTATGTGTTTATAGATGATATATTCAACCGTATAATCTGCTTACCATAGGTACTTCAAATATTACACAGCGACTCTCATCGGATTTAAAACGAAATGCGTGATGACTTAGATGTAAACTTTTTTCTTTGACATCTATCTATACTGAAGAGTCTCTGATAAATTTAACGGAAATAAGTAGTCTATGAAGTCTTCGTCGTAAGCCTGTATTTTGGAACTCAACATATACAGAAACCGACAACATTTTATAGCATCGTCTAGACAAAGTTTACATTTAACACTTCTACTAAAGCTGATGTTGGAATTAAATATTATTTTTACCGAACTTCTTGAAAGGGTCACAAACAAAATAGCTTGTAAGACTGTCCAGCTTTTAATTCCACAAATACTGATATAAGGAAATTTGTATTAGGAATGAATTTGTATCAAGGTTTAATATTGAAAAAAAACGCTAAGAAGTAGTATTTTACTTAGGTATTTTAGAGTGTTTTGAAAACTGATGCGATTGGTGCAACCTATATTTTCCCCTTTGGTATATGTACATAAGACTTTTTAATATTTAATAAACGATAAAAGATTAATATGAAAACTAAAAAAAGTTATTACAATATCAACCACATCAAAGGGTGCCGAAGTCTGTGTTGATAAAATAGAAAGTTGATAAAGAAGAAGAAGATAGTCAAAGAAGGTATACAATCAATCAATCATCAGGAATGGTTGCCTGTTTACGAAGACTGTCGCATCCTCTGAGCGTGGTCTGTATAATATACTGCGTTATTGTATGTGTGTCTAGGTCGGAAGTGCTACAGCCAGTTTCATTTAACCTCGCCCATACAGTGTGTTTCACAAATGTATCTTTATCTTGGTTCACACAGTATTGGTAGATAAAGATAACACTTCAGACAAGCCAATTCTTTACAAAATGAAAACAAAAACAAACCAGCTCAGTTTGAGTAACCAAAACAGTCTTGAACATCTTTTGATATGGTCTGTATTGCCGTAAATGGTTGTTGTTGTTGTTGTTGTTGTTGTTGTTGTTGTTGTTGTTTGTTGTTGTTGTGTCTGTCTGTCTGTCTGTCTGTCTGTCTGTCTGTCTGTCTGTCTGTCTGTCTGTCTGTCTGTCTGTCTGTCTGTCTGTCTGTCTGTCTGTCTGTGTGTGCGTGCGTGCGCCCTTGCGCGCGTATGTGTCTCGAACTCCAAAGACTTTATGACAAAGAAGGTGCTAAAAGAGTTTGTAAAAAACTATTGAATAGGGATGGCTTCGATATTCGTTCTGGCTTGACGATTTCTAGCAGTATCATTATTGGCTCCACTGCTACCGTGAGAATCTTCTAACAAATTACCGTTGTACTTGCAGAATACAGCACGAAGACCCCGCTGAAACTGTTTATACTTCAGAGCGTAGATGAATGGATTAACAGACGAGTTGATGAACCCCAGGATCACAGATGCTCGATAAAAGGAACCCGAAAAATTAATCTTCAATCCCATGCCGAAAGCTAGAAACAGGATTTGGTTAGGTCCCCAGCAAAGGGCGTATGCTAGGGATACCATGATCAGCATTTTCAGCACATTTTGGCCGGCTCTCCTGAGGGAATGTTTCTGATTGTTACCTTGTGGCTGGTTTGGTCCCGCATGCACTGCGCTCGACGTTTTCTTCAAAACTAAAATGCACTTGGCGTAAGACACAGCCATAACCAGTAGGGGTGCCAGGTACATGCCAAAGACATTGGCAATGCCTACAAATCGACCAAACTCTGGGGATGGCCACTTCCTAGCTGAGGTGCAATGTCCCTGGTCGAAATGTTGGACGTAGAGATTGAATGATTTGACGGCTAAGGCAAAGACCCACTCGAAGGCAAGAATCACCATAACCCGAGTATCGGTGAAGATGCTCACGTGGTGCAGTGGATAGACGATGGCACAGAATCTCTCCAAAGTAATGACAACCAAATTAAAACTCGATGCAAGAAAACAAGTCCACATCAGATAGGCCGACTTCCAAATCCTACAGAGGATCTCTCCACCAATGTTGTTCGCCGTGAATGTAAATTGTGGCCCCAAATAATAGAGCACGATCATGAACGAAGTAAGGAGATCGATGATAGCCTGATGAACAATCAAATGATTGGTCAGTGTTCGCAACTCACGTACTCGTATAAAAACAACGCAAACTAGAGCATTTCCGAGTAACCCCAGGATACCGGTACATCCAAGTAAAATATTCAGCCATGGTATTGTAGAAACATCTGTCTGCACACCGTTTCTTCCTTCTGTTGCGTTTGCGTTCAGGCTCCCGTTCTCGGACGACAACATCGCCAATCACTGATGGACGTAGTTCAGCCTACGAACGATAAAATACATGTACACCATAGCTTGTTATATATAGGTATTTCTGAATGGAAAAAAAGTCATTATGTGTATTATTTCGTTCATTTCAGACCACAAAAGTGGGAATGTATGCATAAATCATTTCTCAATAGCTGACTTCAAAATCACAGTATAAAAAAGAACTATAAATCGATCCTCCTCCATATGTAGTCACCAATGCTAATCCCAGTACTGGCGTGCAAATAATGCAATAAACGATAAATGGTTTCTTTATTAACTTAATCTAGTCAGCTTAGGAGAAGACTTAATTGATATCTGTCATCCTCTACAAGTAATTGAATATACATAAATGCGATAGTCTAGATTTTTTCTCCCGTTGGCTCTTAATGCATATGGCAGAATTCCTTCTAGTAAGCAAAATCAGGAGAGATTGAACTATTTGGTTTGAAAACGGAAAAAGTATTTAAAAGTTTGAAATGATGACTTGATTGTTGTATCATGTCAAGTCGGAAAATTGCGTACCTCAAGAACATCTTATAATATCTCCATTGTATACTTTACAACATAGAAAACTTACTTTGTGAGTTCTTCAAGTTGGCGTGTGAAGTTCGACTGGAGCTACTCTGAGAACGACGACGGTGTTTGCCTACGAAAGAAAGTGGTCGGTATGTGGATTGTCAGTGACGCCTCATATCAACATGTCGAAAAGATCAGATATGGGCGAATACTGTTAACACTTATTAAACTAATATTCGTTGACTTCTAGTCTTCCAGTCACGTTTTAATGGGTGCCATGAACACCCTTACTCTGGTATTAAATGTTGGTGTTTATCTAGAGGGCATCGTTAGCGAATATCATTCCATAGACTCGCTGAAACCTTTACTATATAGATCCCCTAAAACCCTTGGGTTAGAAATGATACCAAGACCCTTGCATTCTATAATGGTCGCAAAATTACTGAGATCTACTTTGGCAGTACAATAGCTATTGAGATGGTCCAAGATATACTTTATTCTCAGACATTTTTTTAAGTTCTTTTTTAAGTAACAACAAAAATTAAATTCTATCTTTCAAAAGAGAAACTGATGTCTCAAGTTTGATACGTTGAAAATGTTGATGCTCTATTCAATGACACAGTATTTGTTCAATACATAATATTATGCTAATTCACATTAGAGAATGTCAGATGTATCTGAAATGAAAGTAGATTATTTTGTTTATGGCACAGGTTACCATTTTGAAGTACTGTAAGTAATTTGGAACCACGTATACATGAACAATGGCTCGCTAAACTTTGTTCTATTAAAGCACAGCGGTATATGTGAAATATTTATGACAACAGTAATGGCTGTTTGCAGTTAAACAATAATTAGTGTAAAGCGGCGTCGTAAACTACAGACCATTCTACAAACCAGAAGCAAGATACGCAGGAAGTTACTACAGTGCTACATGCAATGTCTCAAACTCATCACATAATGTAGATTGTATCTGTGAAGGTTTGATGTCTAAGAGATAGAGAGGAGAGAGAGAGAGAGAGAGAGAGAGAGAGAGAGAGAGAGAGAGAGAGAGAGAGAGAGAGAGAGAGAGAGAGAGAGAGAGAGAGAGAGAGAGAGAGAGAGAGAATGTTGTACAATCTGTCAATCATCTTAGCTAGAGGCTTTGGCCTGTTCCAAGAAAACTGTGAACGCTAAGTCGTATTACTTGTGACAAAAGTCTATTTATTAAAGTCAAAGCAGTCATAATTTTGCAACGTTTATAGAAAACCTCCATATAATCTGAATTTACTACAAAACTGTTTTGGAAACTACGATGGCTGTTGCACGGCATGCTTTTATCCTAAATCTATCCTTTCCATCCTACTTGTATGAAGTCAATTTCTCTGTGTGTGTTTTTTAAATTCAGATCTTAAATCGTGACTGATTTCCTCAGGCACACGCAAGTGGTATTGGTCGTTGATAAACATAGAGTATGAATGTTTTGGTAGTAACGTGATGTCAACTATGTCTGTTCCTTTTTATTACTCCATTAATTGCATAGATTAGAGATCGATAAAAGAGAGATGTTAAATGGATAGGTTTGGGTGGAGCGAAGTGAAGCCCAACTCATCCTTTTGTCACAGATGACATATTCACAATTTTAGTAAATTCAATACTGTGAATACATCATGCCCTACTTCGACTGAAAGGTCAGCAGACTCTCTCAAGGATATCGAATTTAGGCCTAACGAGATTCCAAGAGTACTTGAAGTCGCAAAGACGACTTTCTACATTTCGTGCACAACTAGAATTCATATTGATCATCTATCAATATTATTGTGAATAGTCATTAGGACATAGCAACTCCTCCTCAAGACTTACTATGGTTTGCATTTATTATTCAGCCATACACGTTTTATGTAAATTTGAACAATAATGAAAATAAAGGGAGTTTACACTTCGGACAGAAGCAATGAGGCACTTCCTGGGGATCGAATGTACGGTGTAGAGGCTCGAGGCTAAGTGCTTTGTTGTGGTCCTAGTGTAGACTTTGGTTTGAATATGAATCTGTGTGTAGTCTGAGCTAATTCCCTAAAGTTCAAGTGATCTCGGTAGTGTGTACCGTACACAAGAAGTGCCAGGCAGAAAGACCAAAGTTGTATTTAGTTTTTACAGATGATCACTCTTGTGTATAACATTTTTTTCTTGTATGACAAGCATTCATAGTCCTGCAGGGCCCTGGGCAAAGGCAACTATTCAAACTATTGCATTCATCGCCATTTGAAGGCAGCACTTACGAAGCCATTTGAAAACCTGACATTATTTGTGATATTTGTAGATGCTAGTATGGTTTTAAGGTATTTCAACAATTATTACCTTCATAAGCGATTTCTACAAAATGCCAGACTTAGATTTTGGAGGCTGACACAGACACTTTTGTGAGATTCATATGAAGACACAATCACTTGTACTTCGTAGATAAGTTTTTTTGTGAAACAGGCTTACTGAATTCACTCCAAACAAATTTACCACTTGTAAAATTTGTTGAGAGCCGATAAAATTTTAAGATTGTAACACACGAACGTCCGCACACACACCGAGCACGTACACGCACGCACGCGCGCGCGCGCGCGCACACACACACACACACACACACACACACACACACACACACACACACACACACACACATACATACATACATACATACATACATTACATTACATTACATTACATTACATTACATTACATTCTACTATTCAAAAAAATCTTTCGCTGACAGGGTAACGTCTTCCACAGACAATCGTTTAGGTACAAGAGTTCAATTTCCCATTTAATCACTTTCGTGGACATTTGAAAGGCGTTATTATTATATTACGTACTTTTCAACTCTTCATTACTGCAGAATTTGAGTCAAAATTGTCTATTTGGTTTAACCATGGTTTAACAAAGAACCACTTATCCTAAAAGACGGTCTTACGCAAGATAGAAATGTGAATCACAATAGGACACTTCCAAACGTGAATATAATCCAATAACCTAACTAATTTTGATTGGCTGAATGTATTGTTACTCTGTACGCTTTATCGCAGATTTAAATCTGATTTAATTATTAAATGGTTTTGATTTCCCAATACAAGTCGACATGTTTGTATAATATGACCATAGTCTGTGTGAAGCGTTTGCAAAACGTTCCCCTTAGAACCAAGGTAAAGCATGCCACAGCGAAGGAAATTATAAATAACAGCAGAAGTTCATATCTACAACAATTAAGACTAGAATACGTGCTTGCAGAGTAGTCAGATACCCTCGATGGGAGTTTACTACATTTTCACACGTGGTTGTGCGGCCAAATTCCAAAACATCTACCTGCAGTTACAGAGTTTCGATCACAATTATCCGGTCAGTTACCTCAAAAGCAGAAAGACATTTCATATTTTATCGATCCATGATTTATTGTTTAAGATAAAAAGTCGACCGATATTTAGTAAGGCGGAATGCCGTGACAGCTTACACTAAACTCCAAGACCGACGGAATACCATGCCAGCTTGCACTGAACTCCAAGATAAAATTAATTCACCGCCCGATTCACCGAGCTGATTCTGATTCTTTTATGCACCCCTTCATCCTTCATATGATTTTAAAACATTCTGAAGTAATGATAAAAAAGGTTTCACAATCAACAGATCATAAAATAATGACATTAAATTTGCCTAGTTTGCATAATCAGGAACATTCGTGCCAAACTCCTGTGTGTAAGAGCAGTTGACATTTAATTACCCAAGATTGTATCTGCCAAAACTGTTAAATGCGATATTTTGAATCATCTGCTACTATTTTACAACCTTCCTAAATGAACAATTACCAACCATATGATTAAACCAATCAGATATTTACTAAATTGATAAATATCAACATTTCTCCTAACGCTATACGTTACATACGTAATCTTTCACACACTGAACACTGCCAGCTATTAAAACAAACGTGACCTTGGCAGTAAATTTGTCATGGTAACATGTCACTGAATATGTCACTTGATAAACTTGATACCTATAGAAACTTTAAATCATTACTTCAACCTGAATTGTATTTGTCACCATTGTTAGTCATAGAAAAATGTTATCCCGTTTTAGATGTTCTTCACACTGTTTAAAAATTGAAACAGAAAGATGACGAGGCATTGGCAGAGCCGATCAAATCTGTGTTCTTTGAGACTCAAATGAACTTAAAGACGAGTATCACTTCCTATTGAAATGTAATTTTTGCCAATGCTAGGTCCAAGTATATTCCACAATATTTTTATTCTCCGCCTACTTATGAAAAATTTAATGAGCAGTTATCATCTGACCAAATAGTTATCTTACAAACTCTTGCAGCCTTTCTCAAACATGCTCTAACATGAAGAACTGAAGCAAATGAATTGGAACTGTAACCTTTAACAGTATTGTGTTTTTTATTCATAGTGATTTGTATTTTGGATTAATGGCCTTTGAATGCAATAAATGACTTATATACTGAATTAAAAAAAATACAATATAACCAAAACTTCGTCATCACCTTATCTGCACGTGTTATTGACATTCATGGTGAACATATCGGTCAATGCCTTCAGTGTCACAGAGTACATGTAATTAGTTAGTATCGTCACATATAAGTAACACGTGTTACTTATCTGTGGTATCGTTTATCGATCAAACCCATGTCGCAAGATTCTTTTGAACTGCTACCTTCGACTAAAGTGGGGAATTCTAAATCGAAGGATATGTAATTCTAGAAAAGTACTAGTTTCGTTGACAAAGTTATTGCTCCTTGCAAGTGACATCATCAAATACGCTATAACTGTGGTGCTAGCAAACTGTGTTCTGTCCCATCTTTCTACCACATACACTGCAGCTAACAGTGCGAAATATGTCATGTAAGTTTGTTGAATGAACGGAGATTAGTACAGTTAGAGACTCTTGGGAAGACCAAAAGAACTTGAGGAGGTTTGTATGATGACTTCGATGTGAAATAACAAGATCTTGTTCCCTATTTGATTTGATTTGAATTCTTGTATTCGGTGTTTTGGACTTATACAGAAGAATCAATCTAAACATGAATAAAATACCAGAGGGTAATAATTTACTTAGAATGTTGGTAATGGAGTAATAACAACACAAAGTAATGTCAAAACCAGATAGCGTAAAAATGAAAAGCGGTCAAAAGTAAGTCCATAGCAACATTCGTTTTTAGATTCCCGGTGAAGGTTCTCTATGCATGTTCGAAATGTTGAATTAAAGAATAGAATTTAAATCAATCAAATTGAGAGCAAGATCTTGTTTGGACTCATACAAATCTACATGCACTTAGGGTTACATGTTAAATACGAGTACACTCTCCATGCATATAAACACCACACTCTTGTGATTAGTGAGCGTGTGTATCTAATATTTCCACTAATACCTCGATGACGACATCTATGTTGGTGTCTATAAACTATAATGAGAAATGTGTATTCCTGAATTCCACATACGGTATGATATAAAATGAATATATCTTTGAAAGTTCCATTTGGTAAAAAAAAGTACTAACCTTCAAAAATGAACAATTCCTATCTTCACAGATGATGCAGTAGCTGGGACGCGATTGAAATAACTTTGCTAAGAAATGGCACCAGTTTTGTAGGCAGACTATATGATAAAGAACTCATTTGCATAATTCACTGATATCAACCGTATGCCAAACGTGCCCCTGTAGCGGAGATGTAGCTGTATTGTTTGGAATCACAGAGTCTAACGTTCCACAGCCGAAGGGGCTGTCGGAATGGCTTGGAAACAGAAAACGTCTATAGTTAAGTTACACAGAACGTGATAACTGGTGGGACATCTGCTCAAATCAAACCAAGATTTTCACACTTTTGGGAATCGCAAGATTTGAGATTACAGGCATAGCTTTTGTAGTGTTTTTCTCTGTATAAAAATAGTGACATGGTTTTTTAATGCCTACATATCATCGACGTGTCATTATCTGTTTGAGTACAGTTTCGTCACACATTTTGTACCGTTGTCATTGTTTCGGGATGTTTCACTG